>NC_134481.1:22204491-22406516 GCF_964194025.1 Convolutriloba macropyga
CTCGGGTTGAGGCCGGATGGTTAACTTGTAAGAACTTGCAAGTTTCTTGCAAAAGATGGTTTACTTAAAATGTTTAAATGACGGTCAGAAATTGAAAGTCGAAAACTTGCAAATGAAATGGTTTACTTGTAAGTTTCTTGAAAATTACTTCCGGTTGAGCTCATCTATGATTGGTTAATTTAACTTTCTACCAATTACGGTAAAAATTATTGGCTGAATTTTTGTACTATAAAACAACCTAAGTTGACGGTTACGGTTCACTTTATCAACTCACGAAATTCCTTTTGCAACTCAGTTATTGAATTCTAAAACTCAATGCCCTTTTTTTTTACTACATTTCACCGCTAAATATTTTGAACCAAGGAAATTTTTGGCGGCTGATTTTTTAAGAATGAAAAATTGCCCTTTTTGACTTGGAGTTTTTGAAGTTTTTTCTACATGTGTCAGTTCAGCGTTTTTTCTCAAAATAAATAGTTTATTCTTCAATCGGTTTATACCACTCTCTTTTAGATTAATTTTTTATGCTTTTGTCTTCTGTTGATGCGAAGATTATGTGCAAATGCATATCTTGCGACGTTTTATTTTTTTCTACAGTATGAGAAAAATGATTATTTTGTAAGAGTTTTTGTTCTCAGACATTATGCATTAACATATGTTTTCAGTCGGATGGTCAACTTTCAAGAAACTTTTAAGTCAATTTGTTAACTTGTAGGAACTTATGAGTCGAGTGATTAACGTGTGAGAACTTGCAAATTTATGGACAAAAATTTGCAAAGTGATGTATCGCCTTGAAAGAACTTAGAACAAACTCGCAAGTTTTTACACGTTAACCATCCGAATTCGACCCGGGCATGTAAAAATTTTGTCCCCCAGCTTGACTCGACCAAAGACAAGGTATTCGGCTTTGTATTGAGTACATATCGAAATCGTTCTCTGTTCTACTATTGTAGTCATAGGCTTACTTTCATTTGAATCTTTACATTGCTCAGGAAACATAAAAATAAGAACATTTTTTCTTCAATAGAGTGATTTGAGATACGCATGAAAGTGAGCTATTTTTGGATAGGCTTGTTTGTTTTTCAGAAGAGTCAGTTCTGGTCAACATATCAATGCAAGTTGCTAGTATCGGACACATTGCAGAGTCTACTATGGTAAGTTTGGCCTCTTAATATCTCATCAAATTCACTCCTGTGAAATCCATTGCCTGTTTGCAGATGAAGCAGAAAAGAAAGTATACTCTTGTCGCTCTAAATTCTTTTCTATCGTCAGTTTATGATGAAATTTTGAACTTAAATTAAAACGTAAACTGAAGTTTTGATCTGCCTCACCTCCTGTGCACAAGGAGAGAAGATGCAGAATATCACCTCTAGCGAGGTGCTAATATTTTTCAGGACACAAAGCAGTTGCCGAGGTCCCAATAATTTTATATCGGGTGTATTGTAATTCCTAGGACTACAGAGTGACTGTTTTCCTACGGCAACTTTGGAATGACCCCCGCTTGAGGTTCTCGCTCTTCGAACACCCTGTCAATGTCGACGTGTCTCTCTTGAAGAGTCTTTGGGTGCCAGACTTGTTCGTGGTCAACGAGAAGTCAGCCGACTTCCACTCAGTGACAAAAGACAACAAGCTATTGAGAATATCCCCCAATGGAGATGTTCTTCTGAGTCAAAGGCATGTTTTCTTCTTGTGCGTTTTGCTTATGAGTTGCGTAGTTTTACATGATCCCTACATCTGGTGAAAAAAGGTTCCGATAAGTTCAGTGAAATTCGCGAACGTGTAGTGTGTGTATGTGTCTAGCTATGTGAGCGCGCGCGCGCGCGCGTGTGTGTGTGTGTGTGTGTGTGTGTGTGTGTGTGTGTGTGTGTGTGTGTGTGTGTGTGTGTGTGTGTGTGTGTGTGTCTGTGTGTGTGTCTGTATGTGTGTGTGTGTATGTGTGTTTGAGTGTGTATGTGTGTTTGAGTGTGTGTGTGTGTGTGTGTGTGTGTGTGTGTGTGTGTGTAAGTGTGTGCGTGTGTTTGTGTCTGTTTATAAGTGAATGTGTGTGTGTTGGGGTGGGGGGGGGGGGGTTGCTAAAAGATGTGACACATGGTATGTGAAAACTGCAAAACACTCTTATCAATAAATATTTGCTTTTGTAATAAATAAAACCGCATGGTTATTTTCACTTTCGAGAAGTTACCAAGCTATATCAAGCTACGAGGCCAACCGAGTTGTAGAATACAACATACAACTTTGAGAAAAGTGGGATCTTTTCCTGTTTGTGCCCCCCCCCAGTGCGTTATGCCCCCCGTTACAGAGCACGTGTCATTACATAGTAAATTTTTATGTAAATTTTTCATGTAAAAAATGACACGTGCGTCTGGGTGGTGCAAATAATATGCAGCCACTAAGCTGGGGGGGGCACAAACGGAAAAAATCCGAAAAGTGATAAAAACCAAGTTGTAATATTTTAATCAACTCGTCGCGATTATAACAATTGCATAAATCTGGATCACGCGACTGATTCACTGTGAGAACAGCCAGTTCGAGTTGTTAAGCTACAAGTATAGGTTACGTGACTCCGCATGAAGCCACTAAGAACTTCTGGCGTTTATCGAGATCAGCAAAGCTGTTCAAGATACTTTGTCAGAATTTTGAAGTGACTTCTGCAGAGAACAGTAATACTGCCTAAAATATCCAGGAAGTCAAACCTCAAGGAACTTGAGTCACAAAATTTTACTTAATTCGCATGAATGGCATGCTTGAAAATGATTGAAGTTGTCGGAAGTCAAGATCTGGCTATTTGTATCAAATTATTTTGCATTTTATTCTGCGGTAGTACAGAGTTTTGCGCTTCCATTTCCGACTACAAAAAAAAAACCACTAGGATCACTTATTTGCCCTTTGCGTGAACCCAACTTGTCGCGTATCACTTTTAATCAACTACAAATTATCGGGCTCCTTCTGAAAAATAGCACCTCGAGTTTGAAAACTTAAAATTAATTGAAATCAAAAGACTAAGAAAACAATCACAGAAACAAAATTGATAATTTAAACTTGGAACCATGGGAGCTAATTACCGACTTTAGTTCCGCCATCTTTTGGGTTTTGTGCATTTTCTGGCTGGCCAAAAATTTTTGTACAAAACTGTTATAGCATACAAAAATCGTATAGATGTTACACCTATGGTTTCGGGTTTATCTTTTTTATTAAAACAGGAAACACGCATTTTAAAACCCGAAATTATTACCTTAAGATGGCTGCTTGTACATAAAAAGAATTTTAACCTATATTTGACTATGCCTACGAAAATATTGTAGCGAGCCATTTTAATTTCTTGTACTCAAAACAAAATGGTTTGACCCTGTCTTGACAAACACGAATTTTCAAAAAGTGCTTTTTAAAAAACTATCCATTAATAGAAACATTGTGGTTAAGACAGTTTTTGTTGTCATTTTGAAAAAGTGACGCGAAACACAAATTTTCAGATGAAACTCTAATGAAAAACTTTTTAATTTACATTTTTGAAGAATCAAAACCGCTACAGTTCGAATTATTTTGGATGTTTTTGTTGTCTTTTTTGTTGAATTGTTTGGGATGTCTTTCTGTCAAATTCAATTTTGACAGGTAAACTATTGGCTTCAATTGCAGTTTTTTGTGCTTTTGTCAAATAAATCTTTAGTTTATAATAAGAAATTTGATTTTGATTTTATTCATTTTGTTTCGATGTTTTTTTCCAGTTTTCAGCAAATTTACTGAAATTTTTATCGCTATTTCTAGCATCATGCTTATTTTATTTATATTCAAACAAATTACAAAACAAAAACGCTAATAGCAGCGTTTTACCAACAAAAGTTAGAGATAATAATGAACTAACATAGCTGGCAGATTGCCAGAAAATAGCCGCAACAGCTTCGTAGATCTGCAGTATATAAAAACAGTAAAAATTACCGACCAAAAATTTTGTCTTTTCATTGAAGGTTGATATGTTATATTTTGATTAAAAATCTGTTTTTTACTGTTTTTGCTGCCTCTATTAGCTGCTGCCTCTATTAGCTGCTTTATTTGTGCTGCCTCTAGTAACTGCTCTCTAATAACATTCATTTAGATTGACACACACCCATTTGACCTTATCTCTTTGAATTAAATTAAATAAAAGTCAATTTCAAAGTGAGGAAGTCATTTTTTTGAGTGAGGAATGTCAAGTGTGACCAAAAAAATAATCGCGCAAATGAACAAAAAACTCGCTCCACTAAGAGCGAAACATGACATCACGCACGCACTTCAGCTGAAATTGGATGATCGAATCAACAAAAAGCAGATTTGAAGTGGTTGTGACGTCATATGGTTGTAACAAAAATCGCGACCACATAACGACCATATGACGAAATATGGCGAAATATGTTACGACCATATGACGAAATAAAAAAACATAGCAGGACAAGTCCTGACGTACAGTTTTAAGAATTTTCAGTGACTAAACAAACAATTAGACATAGAATGATCTATGAGAGAACTGGGAAAACTATTTCTAGAAAAATCAGATCGGAAAATAGTAAAAGAAAAAAAATCAATGTCAAAATGCCGTTTGCGGGAAATGGAAATTTGGTTAAAACAAAAAAAAGACTAGGCCTAGATTGAACTATGAATGGATTGGGATATCTATTTAGAAAAAAAATCCGCTGCAAAATCGAAAAAAACACAGAAAATCATAGTGAAATTGCCGCATGTGAACAAAAAACCACTAATGAGAAAACGAATTTTTGTTCAAACACCGTTTTCTCACTCTAGTTTAAAATTAGAGCGAAAAAGTTCACGCCGCGAAACCACCCGCTTTTTCGCTACATTTCCTGTTTCGGCGTGAACAAAACCACTACTCCAATTTGACTTCAAAAATCATGAAAATGTGTGAACAGATCTTAAAAAAAAGACAGCGCCCCAATACAATTCAAATTCTTTGAATTGTAAAAAACCAAGAGACGGCCAATAATAGCACCATCTATCGCTGTGCGGCTATTAATAAGGAGATTTTTGTATGTTGCTTTAGGTTGAGTTTGACCCTGGCGTGCAATATGAAGCTGCACAGATTCCCGATGGACCAACAGATCTGCAAAATACAACTCGAAAGCTGTTAGTTCTTTCATTTTCCTCTATTTACTTTAGTAGGAAACACAGTTTAGTGGAAAAAACAGTCTAACAATAGGAAAAAATCGCTCTTCAACTCTGAAAAACTGACATAAACTGATATATATCAGCGGATTTTTTCCCCGGAAAACTTTGATCATATGTTAAAAAGTTGTTTTGCATGAATCGTATTTCTCCAATTTTTCCCAATCATTAAATTATTTATCCGCTAAGTTTGACAACATTTATTCTTAAAGCTGAATAACTTGACAACACGGATTAAAATGTTCTTGGCTTTTAGCACGCTGATCTATCGCAATAACTAGAAAAATATCAGTTTATTGAATGAGCTAGTATCAGCCCACTTTAAACGCGCCTTCAATATGTTTTTAGCTACTTTATTTTATTACTTGTGACCCACACAACTTGAATTATATTGAAATATAACTTGAGTTATATTGGCTCAATATTTACCTCATTCTTTTCAAGCGCATAATTTTCCATATAACAGCAAGGTTGTGAATATTTTTTCTTGTACCATTTTCACTCAAATATTTTCGACCTTGATCACTACTTTATCCTTCACAGACATAGTGTCAATAAAATTCACTTCGAAAAGAGCGTGAACAAGGTTGAACAACTCTCAACTCTCTGTAAAATAGTAACAAACAAATCAGTTTTCAAAGCCGTGTCTGTGTTTGTGAGTGACAGTTCCTAAAGCTGTTCAGAATAATAATGGCTGAAAGAGGTTGAAAGGCGGTGGGATCTATTGGTAATAAATCGGCGCTTTGTTCCTGGACAAACAAGCAAAATATGTCATGCGGAACAGCAGTTAAGATAAAAGAATTGGAAAAAGAGGAATTAAGAGCGTAAAGCATGTTTGATGTATGGTTATGGTACTTAAATAGACGGGAGAAATCGAATTGTGTTAATTTGGTTGAGAAAAATGACCAGTTTTCCCGCAAACATTGAAAAAGTAATAAAATTTTGAAAAACAATTGACTCAATAACAACCAAGAAAGTTTTCATTAATAATGTTCTAATAATGGATATGAATTCTACTTCACAATTTCTCACTTCACGTGATAGCCGAGAGGCAAGGTGTGTGATTCACACGCCAATGATTGAGAGTTCAATCCCCTGCCTCCGTGAAGCTGTCTGTGTAAGGATGAGCTCTTACTTAACCATAGCTTCAGGTTGGCTGCAATGATGGTACCACGTGAAAGTTTCAGATGCAAAAAAAAGTGGGCATAGTTACCAAAAAAGAGCAATGCTGCTCATAGAAAGATCAGTTTGAAATGTGGGGAATAATAAAAAAAAGGGCAGCTGAGAACAGACTACTGTAGGTCTAATGCTGTTCCGCTGCGATTACGCAGGAACCAATTTTTTTTAAATTATGATTAATAATCAAAATTATTGAATAGTTTTTCTGCTAAGCTAATTTTTCTTCAAATTTTTAGATAAAAAGAACTGATGTATATTTCTGGATACTTACTATTTACAACAAGAACTGCTTGACTGAAGTACTTTCATAATTTTAAATGCAAAAAATAGAGAACATTTTAGATGCAACAAAAAATAGAGAAAAAGAGACTGCTTATGACAAAAATTAAAAACAAAATAATGAAAGAGGCTAGGGTACAGTAAAGATGGTTAACGTGTAATACGTTACAAAAATTCTAGCAAATTCTTTTAAGGCGATGCAAGTTTTTGTGCATAAGATTGCAAATTCGTGCAAGTTATTTCTAGTCTACCCTTCAAATTGCAAGCTTGCCATTCAATTAGAAGAAATTTGTGCAAGATAATTAGAAAACCGGAGACTTTCAAAAAAACGAAAAAAGTAATACTTTATTAGAAAACATAATAGAAATAAAAATGCAGCAGGTGGATTGTAAAAACTCAACAATTAAGTCAGATAATCCGGGACAACCAATTAATAAAAATATCAATTCAATTCAAGTCAATAAAATTTCTATTCATAACAATGAGAAATTATGCGGGTTATTAGTAAAATAACAAACAATCAAACTAAATGAGAAAAATGTTTTCTTCAACTGTTTATGTTATTTAACCTGTTTTGATCTAGTTAAACATAAAAAAACAGATCTAATTAGGCACTGAATATTTGTTACTAAGCTGATGAAAATAAAGATCTCATTTTGCATCAGAAAGAAAAACCACCAACAGAAAAAACGGATTTGTGAAATCTACCTGCAATTATTAGTTTACATTTCATTTAAATGGCTATACTTTTTTTGTTCATACATGAGTAATGCTTCTTAAAATTGAAATTGAAATTTTTTTCAATTCATCATTCATTTTCTTAAAATTAGCCATTTCAAAAGAAACAAAACTTCAAAAACTGTTACTATATTTAATTAAAATGTGGTCTTTAGATCTGTTATTGTTTTGACCCTGAAATCTTAAGTTTAGTGCAACCCTTAAATTTTAAGTTCAGTGAAACATTAAAAAGGATTTTCTTAAAAAAAATCAAAATTTCTAAGTTTCTCATGGATTGTAATTTTATTATAAAATTTTACTATATTTTTTCTGTCATTTTACGCAAACGTTTCCAAATTTCAGACCATAATTAAGCACACAATGCAAAACAATTGCCTTATGAGGAGAAAGATTCCGCAATGAAAAGCAGAGTGGGAAGACTTGTAGGTTACTTTACAAGTCCGGGTTGCACTTGCACTTTCCTTGTATTCATTCTATGATCATATAAGATATCACTCAGAACATAACGTATTTCCGAGTACGATTTTTGTATGGAACCAAAAAATTGTAGATAGTCTCTGAACGACTAACAATAAAACAAATTTGATCCAAATATGATTACAAAGATTACATAAATATTTTTGTCCCGACCCACATAACTTGGAGGAGGAGCTATATACTCTAATGGGTTTTTTGCTCAGTCAATTTAGGCCGATCGGTAAACTTATTGTAGAGGGTTGTGAGTGGTATCATAAGTAAGCCCGTCCAGCGTAGAATATAGAACTAACGAGGATTTTCTCAATTTTTGCTTTTTTCAGTGAGTTAACGAGGTTTAAAAATTTGTGAATAATAGATGGATTGATGGTTTGTAATCTATAATAGAAGAGTTTTGATGAAAATCTTCATCTAATTTTGGCTCAAAGATTTGCTAAATATTTCAAAAACCAGTCTTTTTTAATCGAAACTTGCAGAAAGTAAGCTTCTTTATTCAAATTTGCTTAAGTTTGCCAAAAGTGAAAACATAAAAAACGCTAAAAAAAACTTGCTTCACCTCACTAGATGGTTAATTTTTTCAGTTTTCTTTGAACAATCTCTGGGTTTGAAATTTTGCCGGTTTTTAGATAATATTACTAGATCGTTATACAAACAGCATCATTTTTCTCAGCTAATTAAACTTTTTTGTGAAATTATCTATATCCATTGCACTGCAAATCTTTGCATGTTCCCAATAAAAACAGTAATAGCGGGGCTAGTTTTGGTCTGATCCTTGAAATCTTTGATCCCAAATATAATCCTGATTGTAAACAGTGGCTGTCTTTTTTTCTAAAAAATTTTTTGTTTTTTTATTTTCATTACAGAACAGAACATTTCGCAACAAGGCTAACTATTAACAGGTCCAATTGGCTTCACAGACATTTGCCAGAAAATGTTTTTACTTTCCAGTCGAAACCTTCTTGCCCTTTTAACTTTTAAATTTGTTTTCAAAATAAACAATTGATTATAGACTTTTGCGGCTTTTTCCGCCTTATTTTGGTCAATTTGTAACTTCAGCACACAGAGAAGTTATCTTCTACTTAATTTAGTTTTTGTATCTAAGGTGGCTTTACGTTTCAACAAATTGTTTTCTTGCCTCGAAAACAATTGATTTTTGAACATTTGCCCATTTTTCAGGTTTTTTGTCCTGTTTTGTCACCTTATCAAACTGTCGATGAGTCACTCATTACTCCTACGGTGATAACAACTTAGGCACAACTGAATATAAAAATTTTTAAGGAATGGATTATAGTTTTAACGGTGTCGACACTCTTTTATAAAGAAATCTATTGAAATTTTTCAACTTTATTTTTAATTGCCCTTTTCTTGAAGTCTTAAGAGAATTTCTGAATAATAAGAGGTGTCAATGGATTTTTTGCTAAAAAAAATAGTTTTTTTTATTTTTCTCACTGTTTGAAGTTGTTTTGTACATGCATGAAATAGTCTGATTCATGAAACGTCAAAATGGTTTCCGTCGGTGGAGTGAAGGAACCTATTTAAAGATTTGAATTGATGATGGTTTTCGTTACTTTTAATATTTTTTTAATTATTACATTAAGGATTTTTTTACTTTGCTTGTTCTGTTTTTTTCTGTTTGTTTTCATTAAATTTCTATATTCGCTTATTAAAACGTTCATATCAAATTATTGGCGTCGGGAAAATCCGCTATTGAATACATCTAAAGTCTTCAACGAATTGATTATGGTTCTAACGTGTATGACACCGGTTTTTCGAACTTTTTTCCTTTTTGAATTTTGTCTGTATTTGACGTTAGTTTTGTTAATTCATGACATTTTCTGATTAATGAGAGTTCTCAAGAGCTTCCTTTAGAAAAATAATTGAACCTCTTTATTAACTTTAGTTCATTGCCGATTGTTTTAACGACTTTGAAATAAATGTTTCCAAAAAAATAAGTATTTTCTAATTTTGATATTTTTTGGTTTTTTTTGTCTATTTGTAACTTTATCGCAATAATTACCGGTCACTTATCACGTTTTTGTTATAGAAAGAGGGTAAATTTTAATATAATTAAAGTTTCCAGTTTCCAACTTCGACACTGGTTTTTCGAGAAAAAAAAATTTTTGGTTTTTTTGTCGATTTTCGAAGTCCTTTTTGAAAACGTAAGACATACTCCGATCAACCAAAATTCGCCATGGCCTCATTTAGAGGAACTAGCAAAAATAATTTTTTGGTTTCAACTCATAGCTAAAGATTTTCATGACCTTCAATTTAATTGTTTTAGAAAACGTTGTTTTTAAATTTGCTCTTTTTTTGTCTGCTTGTTAGTCACATTAATGAGTGGTCACATATAGCTTTCTTAGTAGTCACGTTGTTGGCAAGTAAAAATTACTTATCCTTAGGGTGATGATTGTGATCACAACGGCTTTGACACCGTTTCTCTCAAAATTTTTTTAAGAACTTATGTTTTATGTGGTTTATTTGTGTTTGGTGTTTTTTGTAGTCGTATAAAGAAATTTTAATAATGACACATCCGATGTCTCATCTAATGAAATTTTTAATGGTTGTTTTAGAAGATTATTTTGTGACATCAGTTCATATATAATGGTTTTCCTTACTTTGGATCCAATTGCTTTCAAAAAATTATGAGCGTAATTTATATGTTAGCTGCTTTTGTTTTTTGTCTTTTTGTTACCAAGTATCACTACGAACTGGTTTTATATTTTTTCTAGTGATGAACAGATGAACAGGGATCTAGTTATTTTCTTAGCTTAGGTTTTATCTGACACTGTTTAGTCTTTGTTATTAATTATTTCTACAAACAGAAATCGAGTTTTGGATGTTATTAAAGTTTGTGGTTGTCTTTTGATTTTGTTGTTTGTCTTGTCTCGTTATCTTAATAATAGTAATTCTCAAAGTCCCTCTCAAGTGGAATTTTTTAAAATACCATTGGTTGATTTGAGTTGGACGAAATTTTTTATTCATGCACCACTTATTTTCGAAAAATACTTGCAAGTTTTCTACCTCTTCTTCATTTAGTAGACAATTAAGCCAAAAATGTGGATGAGTGGGGTCGGAGTATATTGTGTAAACGCACATTACTGAGCCTCCTTGTTTTGACAGTTTTTTTTATTATTTGTTCTTGTAGGGACTCGTCAAAAATGATTTGGAATCAGCATTTGCCACATCAGCATTAAAAGACACACACCCACACACAAATACATTTACACACGCAGAATTGTATTATCTCAGTGCAAGTTTAATGTTACAAGACAAAGTCTATTTATATTGCATTGAATGTTTGTGTTTTTACACCAGATAGATTGATGAGTAACCTACATATGGAAATTTGGACGAAAGCGATTTTTTTAATCAAAAATCGGCAATAATATTGGAAATAATATAGAAAATAATTATCAATTTATACAAATTTCTTACCACCATAAAATGATCCTCGAGTGATTACAAGGAATTGTATACGATCTTGTATGAGATCAAAGAAAGTTGTATGCAAGGGTGACCAAGGAAAAAACAATGTAATTAGTTCTGGAATTAAATTGTACAATATCAATTTAAATGATTTGAATTATTATTTTTGTCGCCAGTACTTTTAACCACATTGGCAAGGATTCAAAAACATCGATAATTTTATTGTTGAAAAACAAATAATTTTGCTTTCTGGTCATCTGTAATATTCTCATACATGGTTCATTAAAAAATCTGCTGTGTGCAATGAATTCATTAAATTTTCCATTATTGTTCTAATTTAAAGTAATAACTTGAATTGTATTTTCAGACGCGTTTACGACGCGTGATATCGACTTCGACTGGGCTGATGGAATTGCTATGACCATCGAAGAGTCGGTGGAACTCCCCCAATTCTACATCCAGAAATACTGGACCTCAATCTGCACACGCATGTACAGTACCGGAGAGTATCCCTGTGTAGAGGCCCTCATCAAATTGCAACGTCAAACCGGGTACTACATTATCCAGACTTATATTCCGACTTTGTTAATTGTTTGCTTGAGTTGGATCTCGTTCTGGATTGACGCGAGTGCCTCGACTGCGAGGGTGGCATTGGGAATTACGACAGTCTTGACCATGACTACACAAACGTCATCAGCACAAGAGAGCTTGCCAAAGGTTGGTGGTTCAAATCTGGGTCAAGTCGCGCATCGTTTCCGTAAATCTTGTTTGCCACGTACCTTCTTCTAAAAAACAAGGGGCTACGTTAATGTGCGTTAACTCAACCGGTTTTTGGCTGAATTGTCTACCATATAAGGAGAAACCAAAATGTCAAAAATTCACATATTGTTCGAAAACAGTTTGCGAATGAGTAAAAAACTCGCTGTGAACACAAACCACTGAATGAATTAAATATTACCACAATACGCGACCGATGAAACTTGCCATTATTGAAACTAAAGGACAAGACAATCATTAAAATGAAGCTACAAAAACATTAGTTACTGTCAAAACCCAAGATCTAATTAAAAAAACACTGGATAACAAGGTTACTAATAAGGTTACTAATAGACGAAAAAAGAAAAAAAACAAATTCTAGGTTCAAAAATCAAATTATTTTTCAAACCCCTTATTTCGAAAAAATTCTATAAAAATTCTAATCACTATCAACCTTCAACTCGAAAACAAAAGATATGTTCAGACGTAACTCTTTAGGAAGCCAATGGGACCTATCCTTGGCAAGACTATTGCACCATTACTTAGTGATTCTAAGTAATTAGACTGCTGCAAAAATCATAGACAAACAATTTACAAAACCACAGTGTTGAAACCATTAAAATTAAAAAACAATAACCACAAAATTAAACAGGTTCACTCAGATTTCTCCTGAACATCTGTAAGACTTCTTTGTCAATGGATTAAACGAATGGACAACAAAAAATCACAAATATTGATCATTATGAAAACTCGGAACTCAATTAGTGAAAACTCATAATGTCAAAGTGAAAATACAACTGATTAAAAGACATAATGAGTAAAAATTATAATTTGCTTCAAAAATGAATGGATTAGACCTGTAACTAAAGAGACTAAGATATAGGTTGACACAAATGAGCGTCCAAACCATTAGTTGTCAACTTTTTTGGAGCCATAAAAACAATAATTTTTTTTGCTTCAGCAACCACCGCTATCGTTAAACGTACAACCAATAACACTTTCAATTACATTGGTTAAATATTTTAGCACAAAATGATAAATTTGGAAGTCAGATGCCATGTTTACAAATATCAGACAAAAAATTTACAAGTTTCCAAAAACAAGTAACTCCTGGAAAAATTTTTAAAAAAATTAATTATATTTATTTTCAACGACAAAATATTCTACGTTTGACGGGCTTTCCGACGATAGTTTTTCCAACAATCTACATTGAATATCGTCAGGCCAACATAGTCAGTACTAGAAAAATATTTGAGCATATACTTCATTACCCCCCCCCCCTCCCCCAACACAAACACAAAATAATGTGGGTCGGAACAATAACTCATTGTTAATTAGTTCATGGACAGGAGTATTTTCCCGCACAGCCACCAGTTTCTGCTTAGACAAGGTTTGAAGAGATATGTTTCAACAAATAGGAGAAGATTTGAAGATTTTGAAACTTTAGTTGCAGTAAGTTCACAATACATATATGTCCAGTACCCATTTGATTCAAAATTGAGCAAATGTCTCAACTCATATTTAACAAAAAGCTTGCTGGCAGCATTTATTACTTAAAATTGGTATCAATCTCAAAATCATCTAAGACGTTTGTAGAGCGTTCCTTAAAAAATCAAACCTTTGAAAAACTTATTAAGCGCATTCATTACTTTAATTTACAGTTCTTACTCATTTTATAATTTTTCTCCTGCTCTCCGCATTTTTTCAACAAGTTTCTTTGAATGATTTAAAAATTAGCACTTTCAGCCTGTGCAAGTTCGGCAAAAAAGTCAGAAATTATTATTTCCTAAATCAAAATATCAAATTTGGTTTGAAAAAGTCTCGTCATTTTGTTGAAAAAGAACTAGAATTACATCCATGTTCAATATATCTCGGCAAATTTTTTAAAAAGGAGTCGATTTTCCGTAAAAACTGCAACAAATTTCAGTTGGGTTTGTATGGAAATGATTTTGTAAGGAATAAACTGAAAACGTTGATAACGTGTTTTTTAAAAATTAGAATACACTCTCAAATGTATTTGCGTAATGTTTTGAAAAACGCCTGCAAAAAAATCTCTACGAGCCACATGGAGTTTTCATGGGATAAATCTTAACTATCTCTGCTTACTATTTTAATATGCTGGCTAAATTAGGCGAGAAATTTGTTGGAAGTACATAATAAAGCATTCAGTGGCGTTCAACGCTTTTCTTTTATAAAATTCCAAAAATCGCTCGGGCTGAATGCCGATTGTATAAAAACTTCGTTTGTAGAGAAATCTAGAAAAGCGGTGTTCATGTTAGAAATTAAATTAACTTATTTTATTGAATTCCATTTCACGAACAACTCTTACTGTGAAATGTGCAAGCGGAAAAACTTTCTTAATCGACTGTCTGTTGAACTCAATTAAATTTAAGCTGCATTTTAGAATAGTAGTTAATATTTTAAAACCCATGAATAACGGGCATGTCGCAGAGTGTTTTTCAAGAGTTTTTACATTCTGAACTTTTTTCTCAGCGTTTTTAAATTAATATTATTTTCCATAAATTTATGTGGTATTAATTTCCGAAGTGTGATTTTGGCATTTATGTCAGAAAAAGTTCAGAGGATCTATTGGTTCTCCTTATTTTTTACTCAGATCATTGATACTGGTCAGATTAAAATGCAGGATAAAAGTTAGTATGATTCAGCGCTGAATCTGCTTTTAGTCGAAAACCGTGTATGGTTCTATAGAACTCTAATCCAGAATTTAGAATCGACATTAGCTGATAAACCCACATTGAATGATTGAAATCTGGGAATGTATATTGTAAAAACTGATATTCGAGAGTCCGGCACTGTAGAGTTGTGGCACTTTAAAACTTGCACGTTTGTGTTTAACGAATGTGGGGAACATTCAGCGCACTTCGTTCATAATTTCAGTTTAATATTGTGGAAGGTCTTTGAGTCCGGGTCGTGGAATTTTCCGAAATACACCCAGATTGAGGTACCAGACGGAATCAATTATGTCCAGACCGACAATGAACGCACAAGGGGCGTCGTGTAATCAAAATTTCGTAGCTTGCAATCATCGAAAACGCACGAAAGTCTCAACATGATTAAACAAAAGTCTGAACATGAATTTACCAAAGTGTGCGATGAACGCACGAAAGTTTGAACCTGAATGCACGAAAGTTTGAACATGAATGCACGAAAGTCTAAACATGAAAGCATGAAAGACTGAACATGAATGCACGAAAATCTGAACATTAATGAAAAAAAGTCTGGTGAACTGAAAAAAGTCTGAACATGAACCCACGAAAGTTTGAACATGAATGCACGAAATTCTGAACATGAATGCACAAAGATCTGAGTATGAATGCACGAAAGTCTAAACATGAACGCACGAAAGTCTGAACATGAATGCACGAAAGTCTGTACGTTAACGCACGAAAATCTGGTGAAGAGACGAACTTTTGAACATGAACGAACGAAAGTCTAGTGAACGCAGGAAAGTTTGGACAAAGGATCTTTCCCTCAAGGAGGGTCTGCCTATACTGGTTTCCGTCTGGTACCTCAACCTAGGTATTTGAAAGTGAGCTCATTTCTTAAACATAATAATTCCGCGACCAGGTTCATTATTTATTCTAGCCAATTTTGTTCACACAAAACTTTTAATTTGAAATGTACGACGGAAAGCTCTTTCTTAATCCATTGTGCGTTGAATTCGTTTAAGCGTAAGCTGCAAAGCTCAAAAATCTAGTTACAATTTAAAACTCATCAGCAACGGACATCTATTTGAGTGGTTTTCAGTGTCTTTCAGAGTATGTACATGTTGAATTTTGTTCTGAGTGCTTTTTTAAGGCTGAAGTTATGCCACAGAATGATTTTGGCATGTAGTTAGGAAAAAATCAGTGGTTGAACTGTTTTTTTACTCTCATCACTGTAAATTTTGACATGATCATGGTACTTGATAGACTAAAATACAGAGAAAAATTAGTGTGATTCAGCGCTGATTAAATACGAGCTCAGTCTAGGATATTGAGATTACATGCAGAATTCAGAAGTGATTTTAGCCGAGTCAAATTGCATGGTCTGGAAACATCGAAAAACGCACAAAAGTCAAGTGAACGCAAGAAAGTCTGGACATAAGATCTTTCCCTCTGGGCGGTCTGGCTGTACCGGTTTCCGTCTGGTATTTCTGAATAAAAACTGATCTCATTTCTTAAATATATTAGGAAAAATTCCGCGGCCATGGCCATTATTTATTATTAATTCTAGGTATCGTACATCAAAGCAATCGACATTTGGATGGCGGTGTGTCTTCTGTTTGTATTCTCTGCTCTCTTAGAGTTCTCTGCTGTGAACTACATGGCCAGGTACAATGAGAAGAGACGCCTACGCAAGCTGAAGAAAGCTGAGAAACAAAAGAAGCGACAACAGGTCAATATCCTCAATAAAAAGGACTCCACTTTTCACTTCTTCTTTTTCCAGGAATTTTTTCACAGAACAGTAAATTTTACTAGTTAAAGTACCTAATAGATCTTTGAATTTCATTGAGAATCAGCTCGTGTGAAACTAGTCATCTACACAAATGAAACGAGTAAATCAGAATAGTTTAAATCGTTTATTATATAGCTACACTAGCTTCTTTAGGAAAAAAATACCAATGATTCACAACCTAAACAATTTGCATGACATTTTGTTTTGTATGGCTCTCTATTTTATCATTTTGAAAAACTTAAATGAGTATTTAGCTCGAGTAGTTAGCATAAAGGCGTTCGAGTATTTGGTATGAATCTTTTAAGCTTTCTGCATTTAAAAAAGTTACACATCTTAGTTTGTACTTCAATTTTTCACAACTTTGAACATTTCTAAACAACTTTCAGCATTTGAGAAAATTGACAAGTAGGGTTCACGCTTGTCGTATTTTTTAAAATTTATTCAATGACTCCTAAGAGCTTTCATATATTAATATACCTTCCATTTAAGGAATCTGGCATTAGACAAAACGGAGTGCGTATCCATGAGACGTACGTATTCGACGACCCATCCTCGACCACTGTGACCACAATGTGTACTCCCCTCTCCAGTCACGTGAGAATGAGCAGTGGCAGTGTGACCAAGCCGACAGTCAATACTAACATTAGTAGTAACAAAAGTAAAGGCATCATTGGACGACTCAAGTTCAGAAGACAAAACACTGACAGGTATAGATTATAGTATGTCGTACAAAGTTCAAATGAGTGTATAACTCAAAAATCTGTGGATAGAGTTCAAAGATCAAAATTAACATTTTTGAAATGTTATTTTGCTTGCCTTGGCGTTTTTCGAACGTTCGCTTATTTCAATGTCAAGAGATAACGCACATTTATTAAAAACAAACATTTATTAAAAGAGTCGCGGTATAAGAAGGGCATATATGCAACTTGTAACAAGGGCAAGATCCGGAATCTTGTCGGGGCTGATCTTTGTCCCTCTTTTTCGTTATTTTGAGTTTTGTTGGAATCTTAGTCAGATTTCAACTTTATTTCCAAGTTCACGTGACTTTTGGTTACCTGATTTCATGCTACTAATGATTTCAGTTATTCGGAAACAATCATAGTTTACAAAATTTAATTAATAGAATAAAAGATTCAGATCAAAAAATTATCGATGTCGATAACAATTCTCAAAGACTACACTAACCTTCGGAGAGTGATTTTGGAAAAATATGTGTTAGTTTAACATCTGATCGATTCAAACAACCAACATCAAGCCATTTTTACTTTCCAAGGCCTAGCATTTTTTTCGGGGCTGATGAACGTTCATGTCAACGTCCCAAGTGCAATTTCCTCGTGGAGTCCAGTCTTACAAATTGCAAACAATATCGTTGACTTCCAACTTTCAGTTTTAGAGCATTTCTCCCTCAGAAACCATTTCCTAGCAAGCTCAAGCCGTTATTGTACTATTAGCCGTGTCTGTTTCTCTATTAGGAGGCTGGAATTTTCTCTGAACATTCAAGCTGGAACGTTAGAAATGGTTCCACCAATCGCAAAAGGGTTGTGGATAAGAAGATTTTTAAATTTCTTTATGGCTTCTGACATGCGTTAGTGGTCTGGTGTCAACTGAAAACTCGTTATTGGTGAAAAACGGTCAAGAATATGTCCCATGTCAACCTAGTTGATTTCAGGTTCAGAAGAAGGGTTCGTTTCATTATCTGAAAAAGCCTTTCTCACTGAAGTGAAGAGTAGAAGGTTTCAGACGTACCTCAATGACTGGTTTAGTAGTATATGTCTAATGAACACATGGTCCTGATTCTTTGATTGAGTTCGTTTTTGTTTTCTGGCTTCGTTTCTACCGTTATCATTGAGAAGGTGTCGAGTTCTTCCACGTCTGGCAATAATTCATCTGATGGCTCTCATGCAAACAATGGCCGTTAGTTCTTCCTTACTTCCAGGTGCACAGCTCGTCTTAATAGACAAATGGAAAGACAGATATATTGTTTTTCTCCTTTTTTGCTTTGAATAACGGTGAAAGTTGCAAAATAGTCAATTTCAACTTTCGTGAATACCACCAGTGACTTGTTTTGTAGAAATTTGATGTCGAGTAGGCGTTGATTTCCATTGCCTATTGTTATCAGAATTTGTATCGTGTAAGATCTGATAAGATAAAATTCTTTGTAAGTGTCTTATCAGATCTTACACTATAAAAATTCCAGAATCACTGGGCGCTATCTTTAAAATTTCTGTTGCTCCCTTTTGTGGCAAATAACTAGCTATTAGGAGTGGCAAAGCCGACTGAGGTTAGAAACGCAAAATAACCTTTAACCACCGTCCACATCCCAGTTTTCCTTATAGCCCCCTTACAAGTTACGGGTTGTTATATAGCACTTTCCTATGTGCAAAAATAGAATGTGCGCCGTGGGATGTAAATGTTTGTCCACTAAATGGGGGGGGGGGGGCTCAGCAGCATTGAACAAAATATAGATGTCATGATTTTTCAGAAGTAATCTAAGCAGTCATAGTGACATCGAACAATACGTCATGTCAAACAACAACTTGCCCCCTTACGGAGACACGACAGTCAACCCACACACCACACACTCCGAAAACAGTTTAGTAAACACAAACAAACAACTCGTAAGAGACGACACATCAGATGACGAATACCAGCGAAGCATCCCTGAACTAATCCCGACTCCACCCGAAGAAACGAAATTCGAGAATGCAGTTGTCGCCAGCCAATCAGATGAGAGCAAAGAATCCGATTTGTCAATTCGTGTTGATGAGTTTTCACGTTTGGCGTTTCCGTTGGCGTTTATTTTGTTCAATGTTTTCTACTGGTGTACTTTTATGGCATAAATTCCACAGTGACAATTAATATACTGAAACTCTTTTTGTGACTCGTATTACAAATTTGAAACAGATTTAGGAATTACTGCTTCCTCTCCTGTATATTGAAAGTATAAGTAAACGTGAATAAACTGTTCGTTACGCGTGGGAGGACGACATTTCAAATGGACGACACCTAAATTTTTTGTATCAAATGCATGACAAATAAAATTAATACATGCAAAATATCAATATCCGGGGATAATTTGGCCCTCGTAGACTGGCCGGTGGGCTCCCTTATATTCTCTCCGATAACCTGCCGATTGTTTACACATTACATCTCACAACGCATAAAGGCATGCAGGGTTAAGGGCAGGGGTCTGCAGATAATCGCATAATTTTTCGGGTTTTTTATTGTTAATTCTAGTCAATATGGATGCTTAAGGATAGGATAGTCAAAATATCAATTTTTAGGAGGGTTCAGAATGAGAACGCATGCAATTGTCATGGAATTGAAACGAAATTAAGCGTCCGTCATTTGATTTGTCGTGTCCCCTTGATCGGGCCCCATTGCGCGTGAGTGAACTAAAAAAACACGCTCTGCCTTTTTTGCTCTATGCTAAATTAAACAAAATCATGTTTTTGGGTTTCCAGAATAAATCTTCAATCAATTGCATGAATCGAAAACATGCCGTTTATACACAATGAAGAATTTTAAAAACTGTGATTTTGGTAAGAAAAGACAGAGCTTTATGTAATGCAATAAATAAACTATGTGTATTATTGTCAATTAGAAACTTGTTTTCTTTCGCTTAGAATCAGAAATTAAAATATTTTAAGTTTTCAATGTTTTTGATCATTGTCCATTCAAAAAAAGGCCGTGCTAAATAAGGTCTAAATAGCGGTGTTAACAGATGTCTTTCCGAAAAATTTAAATTGCTTTCAGAAATCTCCAAGAGTGTTTTATGGGATCTCAGAAAAGGCAATAAACGCTAAAGATGTACGTTTCACAAGCGTCTCGAATTTAAGATTTCTCGGGTCGAGATGTCATTGCCGTTTCAGTTCGTTTTGCAAGAAATGCGCTTATTTATATCAACATTTTACAAAGATCTTACATAATAAAAGAGTGAAAAGCGCTGACCCTTTGTATGAAACGCATTCAAATTTCAGCGCATTTCTCAAATAAATTCAGTGGATTTTAACACTGTTTGACACCAATTTCTGAAGTTTGTACCATTTAACAAGATCCTAAATTTTTACAATTTTTAAAAAATGCAAAAAAGCTAAAATGCGCTAAAATTACGCAAAAATTTGATTGTCAGCGTATTTCCTACAAAATTGTTTATTTTTATCAAACCAAGTTAAATGGGAAGAATTTCAGGAATTAAGCGAGTAAAATTAGGAGGTTCTAAAAACCGGAGTAGAATTTAGAGAAATTAAGAGGTGCAGTGGACTACGTCATCGGTACGGAACTGGGGAGCTTAGTTCGTGTCTCAGTCAACGCAAAGTTTTGGAAGACGTTGCTGCTTTTAGTGCATTTCTTGCAAAGTTTGAGTGCAATTTAGGGCTTGATTACGCAAAACAATTTGTGCTAAAATTTTTTAAAAAATCTGTGAATTTCCTACAGAATGTTTAGAAAACTTCTTGACCTGGGTCGGAAAGAACCCGATTTGCAGGAAAAAGAAGAGCAAACAATTGTAAATGTTGTGCCTCGTTCTCGTATCGAGTAATAAACTTGAATAATTCTCGAAAGAAAAAGTATTTGAAATTCAAGAATCAATTTGGAAAGTTTTTACTATGTATCGGAACATAGACAAACTCACGAAGAAATTTTCATGATCTATTTACGTATAGAAACATGTTTAACAAGCGTATCTCGAACGTACAAGACGATAACATTCCATATGATAACACACAAAACAACCAAATCACGCATGCTCTCTATACAAGAGAAAACCGCATGTTTTTTACTGCATTAGACGACCAGAAGGTTGTCCGCTAAACGTATCTTTGATCGCTAGATGAAGGTCGCAAAGAGGTCAAAAACCTATTAAGTTTAACCTAAAAAACCATACATAAAACTTTATGGGGGCAAAAAGTTCTGACTTTGACGGGATTCGAACCAGCGACCTCTGGGGCGCGGGCCAGAAGTCTTAATCGCTCGGCGAAATAGGCTATAGAACAATCTGTGCGAACGCACACGTTATTTCCTCTCGCTTGTACGCATTTGCACTGGCAACATCCTCCGGCACCAAAAGTGATGATTCTAAGACAGTCATTAGAGTAATTACGGGGCGGGATAGGGTGCCGGTTGGTGTTTGCACTTCGGCAGATCGCGAGATTCCATCGTTACAGTAACGCAGATTCGAAACTCTAGCGAGTAGATAGTGGCCCCTTGGTCTGTCGTCATCGATTATCCAGACCAAGTCGGGACTTTTCAGCACTCCATTTGGTTGAGTTCTCCATTTGGGGCGGCGGTTCAACGCAGGAACATACTCTTTTAGCCAACGTTTCCAAATCTCGTTCGCGTAAGCTTGCGCTCTAGCATACCTCTTACGATGGTTATAAAGTCATCAACCGGAGCGAGTGATGGCAAGAAGGAACTACGATTTACGAGGAGGAGGTGGTTCGGCGTCAAGGCGTTGAAGTTGTTAGCGTCGGAGCTAACGGGCGTCAGAGGGCGGTTATTCAGCGTCTGTTCGACTAAACAGAAAGTCGTCTGAAGTACTTCATCATCGGTTATCGAGTATGGCGTACAAAGTTTGCTTGAAACAACGCACAAGCTTTTCCCAGACGCCTCCGTGATGCGGCACTGCAGGTGGATTAAATTTCCATTTGATTCCCTTCTTTGCGAGTTTTGAAGCTGTCAACTTTGCATCCCAATTGAGCAGACATGCCAATAGTTCTTTTTCTGCACCGACAAAGTTCGTCCCATTGTCTGACCAGATTACTGATGGCATTCCACGACGTGCGATGAATCGCTCGAAACCCATCACACAGGTGTTTGCGTCCATCGAGTGCGCTATCTCGACATGCACGGCACGAGTCGTGAGACATGTGAACAAGAAGCCCCATCTTTTCTCAGATGAGCGGCGTATCGTTACGTAAAAAGGTCCAAAGTAATCAAGACCCACAATGGTGAAAGGCGGACTCTGAAACCCACGGAAGATCCGCCATCATCGGCTGGACGGGTGTTGCATTTCTTTTTCAGCAATGAACGCAACTGAAGCGAATAGAACGGAGTGTTGAACGAAGTTTCAGGACCGCGAATCTTTGTTGGATAAGTGCACGGAGATAATCGACACCTTCATGGTGATGATTCAGATGCATGTGGCGCAGGAACAACAGAACTAATGGATGGCGTCCATCAAGTATTATTGGATGCTTCAAGTCAATTCATTTTCGGCGAGACGCTTGACGCGGCCGGTGGACCGTAGTAGGCCACCAGTTCCAATGAAGGGCGAGTAAACGGCAATAAGGCTTTTCTGGGAAATTTGTTTTCTTGAGCAAGCTGTTGTCGCTCAAGGGGGAATGATTGAGACTGAATAATTAACTGCAGTTTTTGTTCTGCAGCGTTAAGTTCTTCCGGATCAACTATTTCAGACCGATAGGCGAGATGACGAGGGAGTAATCGCATGCAATACGCAAGTATCCTAAGCAGCATAGGATACGAACTGAACTTACGGAACGGAAGGCTAAAGTCCCTTTTGAAAACGTCGGTTATCAAAGTTTAAGTCTTCTCTGAAGAGGATGCTTCAGTTGAATGACTCTTCAATTTGATGTTTTTGGTTACATAGGTATTAGGCTGGAACGGGAAAACGGACGTTCGGAGAAACTGGGGACCATGCAACCAACTGCTTTTTTGCAGCGCTTCAGAAGACATTCCTCTGGTACCTGCGTCGGCTGGATTAGCATGAGATGCAACATGATGCCATTGATCGACACTTGTCCCTTCAAGAATCTCCGAGACGCGGTTTGCGACAAATATTGGTTGCTTAACCAGTGAGTTCAACCATTGGAGGACAGTAGTGCTATCTGTCCACATAAACGTAGTTTGAACTGGTACGGTAAGTGCTTTGCATATTTCTTCTCTCAATCGGGCTGCGAGCAAAGCTGCCTGTTTTTCAAGCTTCGGCACGGTTAGTGTCTTCATTGGGGCGACACGTGCTTTTCCAATCACGAATGCAAGTTCGGTGCGCTTACTTTCAGATGATGGACTGACAAGTGCACGCAAGAACGCAACTGCGCTAAAAACTTCCTGAGAACTATCTCCGAATAGGTGCAATTCAAGGTGTTCAAAAGGACCGGGAAAACAGCAGCGAGGTATGGTTAACAAAGCCAGTGTTGGTAACTCAGAACTCCAGGAGGAGAATCGATCAATCATCTCATTGGGGAGTTTTTTATCCCAGCTCTGACCATGTAAACGCCAGACATCTTTCAGAAGAAGTCGTGCTGTGACGGTAAAAGGAGCAACTAAGCCGATGGGATCGAATATTTTGGCTACTAAACTCAAAACCAACCTTTGCGTAACTGCTTTACTGCTATCACAAGAAGTGCCGCGACTCACTACTAGAGTGTCTTTGGTATGATCCATTTTAATCCAAACACATGAGAGGATGACTTTTCCATTGACGCACCAATGACTTTCGGAAGAGGCTCAACTGATTGATCTTCAAGCTCTTCTAGTAAATTTGGCACGTTACTAATGAACTTAGTTAGTTTGAAACCACCCTTACTAAGTAATTTGACCAAGTCTCGTGACCGCTTGAGCGCCTCATCAGGAGATTCTATTGAGTCCAGGTAATCATCCATATAGAATTTATCATGAACTGCCTTTGCTGCGTCTGGATACTCTTTTTCATGATCTCGTGCTGTTCGCTGCAACGCGTAATTTGCGCAAGTCGGTGAGCCTTTTGCGTCGAAGATGTGTCGAGTGTACAGATACACCTTAACGCTCTTTGAGGGGTCCTCCCGCCACAAAAAAACGGAGAGCTGGTTGGTCAGATGGCAACAGACCTACCTGCCGGAACATTCCCTCGATGTCAGCGGATACAGCAATTTGATGATGACGGAATCTGATCAGCGTTTGAATCAACTTCTGCAGAAAATCTGGACCAATTAGCAGGACTTTGTTCAAAGAAACTCCTTGAAACTTGGAGGCACCATTGAGGACCCTTCGCACCTTACCAGGTTTGTTTGGGTTCATGACCGGATGATGCGGCAAATACCGATTCCTGCCGGGTTGATGCTCAGTTTCCTCACCGGTTTTCACATTAACAACATAGTTTTTACTCAAATCTTCTCGTACTGATTGTGCGTAGCATTCGCGTAGGTCGGAATCTTTACTAAGTCTCTTCTCTAAAGACTTCAGCTGGACAAATTCAGAAAAATAATTGTTGGGAAGTTTGACTTCATCGGGATCAAATGAGGACATTTATCTTGCAGGGCAACGATATCAATTTTGTAAGACCCAACGCGAAGGTTTTCTTTCACGTACGGCAACAACTCAAACGGAGAACAAGTATTCTCACCAATTAAGGTCAGTTTAACCTGAACAACTTTAGTGCTGATTGTCTCTTGCGTATTGATACCGTTCACCGTCAAATTTAACGGTGTGTCTTTCAAATGGAGACGTTTCGCGAGTTCACTGGAGATCCAGGAGTGACTACAAACTGTATCGCAGAGAACAAGTGCTCGTGCGCGCTTCTGTGACTGTCCCTCTAGATCAACTTCGAGGACCTGCAAAAGACCCTTGACATCAGTGATCAATGTGAGTCCTGATGTGCCGCTAGTTCCGTGAGTACTTGGATTGTCTACAGCCGCTGTTGACGTTTTTGTTGAGTTGACTTTTTGTTGTGATGCACCAGCAGATTTGTTTTGGCCGCTTGCTGGGAAGATCTGTTCAGCACAATGCAGCAAGATGTTATGGGTACTGCGACAGCCTTCGCGATTACATTTGCGTTGATTCGGACACGTACGGAACGAATGCTTACCATTCAAGCGCGAAAAGCAGAGTTTGTTATCTGCGGCTATTTTAGCACGCTGCGTCGGAGTTTTTTCCTTGAAAATCTGACATCTCCAAAACGGATTTTGTGATTTACAAAGTACACAAGGTCGGTGATCATTCTTTGATCTTTGAGACTGCCTACTAACACTAGATGACTTTGTGTTGGACGCGAATACTTTCGAAGACACTTTGGTCTTTACTGCACCAGTACTGTTAGTGTCTTCTGGTTTGCTCCGGAAAAAAGTGGTTTTCATACGATCATGACCCTCGGCCCTTTCTTTCAACCAGTCGTTGAAATCCAAGATTGTTCGGCGAATCAAGTCTCTTTTCACAATGTGCAATGACCATGATTCCTTCAAATTTGGTGGCAACTTCTGACATGCCTGATTCAAGTGTGATGAACTCTGAAGATCTGCATCATAGGACGAAGACCTGAAGACGCCAACAAGACTAGAGACAGTTGTGGAAAAATGGATCATTTGATCAGAGCTGTGCATCTTAATTGAAGGATAGTCTGCCAATTTGTCAAGATGAGCAGTGACAACTGCTTGGGGTTGTCCGGACTTTCGCTCAAGTGTTTTCAAAGAATCTCTGTACATTTTTCCACAATAAGCGAATTCTGCAATGGCATCTTTGGCTTTACCTACTACGAGAGTTTTCAAATACGTCAACTTGATGTCATCACTTAGGGCCTGCGAATCAATAGCGCTCTTAAATTGGCCGTACCATTCATGCCACTGCAAGGGATTACCATTAAACTTAGCTAGGTTCCAGTCTGGTAGGAGATCCTTCTTGTTGAGTGTAAGAAGTTCAGCTAGGTCTTTTATTGTAACCGTACTCAGTGCTTGAAGCATTGCGGGGTTAACCATAGGAGGCGGAAACGGGTAACCGGGAGTGTCGGCATCGGGTAGCCCGGGGTTGACGCTGGAGAAAGTACCTGCGCAGATGCACTAGTGCTCGAGATCGGATTTTGGTAGTATGTTGTACCGCCAACTGTGGCGGCCGAAACCGGTACATTTGTGTCCATATTTACAGATGGTCTTTGAGACAAATGTGGGAGACAATTTACGGTAGTGGTGGACCGTATTACACTAGCCAGCTTCTATGAGGCTAAGTTTGGGACGTAATGACTGAAGGGTACTGATGCTTGAGGACGGTTTTGGGATATGATATCACCAGTAGGTATATTGGATGACAAGTTCTGCGTTAAATTATTTACCGATTGCGCAGCATTTTGACTCGGATGAGGAGTGAAAATCGGCGTTGTTAAACTCAGAACGGGTGCTGTGTTCAACAAATCAGCAGCTGAGGGCACAATTAGTGTGCTACTATCGACGGCATTGTTCGCTGGCGGCACGAAAGAGTTCTGTGAATAAGCCAGTAAACTACGATAGTATGAGGCTTCTTGCTCTGCGTATGTGTTCCAAACATGCGTTGATGTGTTAATCAAGGGATCTGTCAGATGGTTTCTGTTTGTGTTCAAGTTGATTGGATATTCAACATTAGGCGATCGGCCGCTGTCAGGCGCTCGATCAACAAGTTCGCCAGCAAGTGAACTCTCTCTCGGATCGTTATATCGGGGGAACGGGAATGAAGCTTTTGCGTTTTCTATACCAGTTTCGTTAACTTCAAAGGAAGATTGCTGAATGAGAGGCGGTAATTGACTATCACGGTCTGCAGTCTGGGCTGGATCTGATGACGGTTCCTTATTGTGACCTGATTTCGTTTGGTGCTCCTGATTTTGACCGGAACTAGTTTGAACTGTCTTATCTGACGCAGTGAGCGTGTTTTCATTGTCAGCAGACTCAAGCCATTCATTTACTAGGTCGTCATTCTTCCTTGAATGGTAGCTACCACGTCTTGATTCTTTGTCGACCTTACTCTTGCTAAACAACGATTCACTATCCATGAGATCAATTTCTTCTATTTTTGCCTCAATGAGTCGTTTACGGTTTTTTTCCTGAATTTTCTCAAGATCATTTTGGCGTTTCTTAGCAAAGAGTTCCATATCATGTCTTCTTTCGGCCAATTCTCGCTCCCTTAGAGCCATCTCAATTTCGTATTCTCTTTCGGCAATTCGCGCTGCGGCTTTGTTATCCTCTTCTATTTCCTCGCGTCGGGGTTTAGCGAAAAAATAGTTCTCTTCTACGCAGTGTGGAGGCATTCGATGTTGTTCTGCCTGTGTAAGACTTTTTGGAATGGTGAGACAATTTGCTAGAACTATCAGTATCTAGGACTGCGTCTATGTATTTGCGAGCGTTTTTCATGTAATCATCATGTCTTTTGTTAACAGTTTCTAGCCATTCCTCAACTTCTGCTTTATTTTTCTCTATCTGCTCAGTTTTCGCGGCGAGTGCTAGTAATTGATCATTTTTAGAGATGGCATTCATTAAGAGATCTTTGCACCTAGTTACTAGCCTCTCTACTTTTACGCGTCTTGCGCGTTCCTGAATTGCGTCATCAATACTCTCATAGGCTGTACAAAGCTCTCTCTCAATTTTTGTTCTTGCCTCATGCAACTTAAGAACCCGCTCTCCAATAGATTTTGACATACTGATTTATTGCGGGTTTACTTTTGAAAGGATTTCGGGATAATGGTCTCAAAGTTTGGACATACACAATTAAAATAAAAACAGAAAAAGGGGTTAACACTAAAGAAGTAAGGCCATGTCGCGGAGCACGAATGAAGCACGAAGTGTAAAGGCGGACAAGTAGTCTGATAACGAAAAATGGAACTGGAAATGCATGGCAGGCGGGACGTAATCTAGCGCAGCGGACGGCTTAGTCTCAAAACACTCTTGAGTCTCGTAACCCCTGTAGTTAGAACAGAGGACACAATAACTCAAAAGCTTTTGAGACCCAGAAAACGGGGGACGGCGAGCGAAACATGCAATGTGCGAAACGAGGTAAACGAGAAGCCGAACGACTTTAGTGCGACGGGCGGAAACGGAAACGCAAAGGCGGGAAAAGGAACGGAAGCGAGCTCTGGATGAGCAGACGCGAAAAGCGAGCGGCTGCTAAATGCACGGAAAACGCGCAACAAAAGCGAGACACGGCGGAACGACTAGGTATCAAAGCCAACTAGCTTTATAACCCCTGTAAGCTAAACTGAGGTCACAAAACCAGAAAGAAGTAAACCTAGTTAGAAAGCGACGCGGCTGCGGCTTCAGCGGCGAGTTTCTTACTCTTTTTCGCTCTACGGCGTCGCTTATTGAGCTTACTATGGTGAGTTTTATTAAGCAAGCAACGAAGTGAATTCTGATGTGTTGGTACTAATGTAAGTGACTTTAATTCAAGATGATGTTTCTGATGCAATTGATAGTACACTTTAATCAAGTTCTGATCCTTTTGCTTGCGCTTGGATACTAAATCAGTGATCACATGAAGAGTCACTATGCTTGCTTGCTTAAAAAACCAAAGATGTTCGGTGTGCCGTTACGCGGACAATAAACAATTGCTTTCAAAGGGTCTTGATAATGTTCTAATACAGTAGCAAGTTCCGGCAACGCAAGTTTGCGGTAGTTATTCGTTCTATGCGATGTTAACGAATTATTTATGGCGTTGTGCCATATGATTATATCACTTTTGTGCCGGAAAACGTTATCCAACTGATATTGTACCGTTTTTCTATAGTTTACAGCGAAAGGATTCAAGCTTAATCCGGGAAGTGAAAACACAGTGCTTGTATACCGATTTTGGCTGTTTTTTGGTAGACTATTTATGGCGTGGAACAACGAACTAGCACCCAAAATGAATACCATAGGCTCACATCAAAGTGTATTTACCAAATGGGGACAAAAACTACGAACCATTCCTGATTTTTGAGATTTTTTCCCAAAAATTGGTAAAATCGACAATTTTCAAAAATTTGGTCAAAATCCAAATTTTTTTTGAGTACCTGTATTATACTCTTACCCCAACTATGCTGAACAATAATTTAACAATTTCTCAAAAATTTGATCAAATTTTTGATTTTTCAAATTTTCGACCTAAAAATTGAAAAAAAAAAAATTCGATGAATTTATCGAATTTTTTTGAAAGCTGGTTTTTCAAGTTCCCACCCCTCAGACACGTTTGGCTAATATCAAATTAATGCTCCAATATGAAGTTCAAGTTTTTCAACTAAAGCCAGTTTTTTGTCAGTTGTCGAGTTTTTCCGTCTATTTTGACGCTATATCATCAATTTCTGTCGTATCCCAGTTTTTTCATTTAAAATGTTTCGATCTTACATTTTTCTGACGTTTCGTCCTTGAAATCCTTAGTACATTCACTTTTGGGTTTCCAGAAGCCTCGCTCAATGTGCTTCGGTCATCAATTTCACTCAAGCGTTGGTGACCAAAACCACACTTCTCTCTCTTTGTGGAGTCCGGAAATCGGCTGCAAAATGATTCTGGTACGTTATCACTGTCGGTGAACCAAATGTTGTGCCTCGTTCTCGTATCGAGTAATAAACTTGAATAATTCTCGAAAGAAAAAGTATATGAAATTCAACACTCAATTTCGAAGGTTTTTACTATGTATCGGAACATAGACAAACTCACGAAGAAATTTTCATGATCTATTTACGTATAGAAACATGTTTACCAAGCGTATCTCGAACGTACAAGACGATAACATTCCATCTGATAACTCAAAAAAAACCATGTCACCCAAGCTCTCTATACAAGAGAAAACCGCATATTTTTTACTGCATTAGATGACCAGAAGGTCGTCCGCCAAACGTATCTTTGATCTCTAGATGAAGGTCGCAAAGAGGTCAAAAACCTATTAAGTTTAACCTAAAAAACCATACATAAAAGTTTATGGGGGGGCAAAAAGTTCTGACTTTGACGGGATTCGAACCAGCAACCTCTGGGGCGCGTGCCAGAAGTTTTAACCGCTCGGCGAAATAGGCTATAGAACAATCTGTGCGAACGCACACGTTATTTCCTCTCGCTTGTACGCATTTGCATTGGCAACAGTGAACAAAAACAGAACCAGTGCAACCCATTGTCGAACAAAGTGGTTAAAGCCAGCTTGATTGTTAACCGAATGCACTGGTTTTCAGACAACTGCAACTAGAAAATCTAATGAGCATGCTACAGCCACTTTAAAAAAATCTATAAAGTTGATTTTGTAAATGAACTCCTTGTAGCAACCAAGGATTCTCTTAGTTCGGATTCCTGGTCAGAATATGATGTAATTTATCTTTCCCTTAAAGCAGATGACTAAAATTAATTTACTTTTTGCCCTTTTTTGTAAGTTTCAGCACTCTCGCGCCATAATTTTAGACTTAAAAAAAATAACAAAAAAGTGTGCCTTTGAAGTGTTTTGGGAGTTGACGGTTCCTTAAAAAATGAATTCCCAAAGCAAGTATGTTTTTTAAAGAAGGGTCTCCAGTCGAATATCCTTCCTTCAAAGCTGGCTTGAGAACATAGCTGGCCTCAAAATTTAGCTGGGCTTAATATTCAATAGGTATTGAGTGTATGCCAATTATATCACCAAATGTTTAACAAAAATGAGCATCCAACTCCTTTGAAGATTCAACAGCCTCTGCTAACAAAAATACGTTGTCTTTGAAAAAAAATCAAATTGGGACGAAATTGTATGTCTTAAAACGACATCGAAATACAAAATTTTTGTCGAAAGGGGCATGGAGATATTACATGAAAACTTTCGATCAATCTCACTTCAATTTTTAAAGAAGCATACTGTTTTGATTTACATAACCTTCCATTAGTGTCAATTTCTATTTTTAATCAGTTTAAACTCCAGTCTATTTTTAGTTTTTTATAGAGTGTTTACCTACGGGAGTGAAGGAATGAAAAAATGATTTTTTGTACCAGTTAAAATTATCCAAACCGACTTCCAGATGCTATTTTGAGGCCAAAAAATATACTAAAGCCCTTTCACTGACTCAATCTGCTGTGATATTTAAACAAGGAGGCTCGGTAACGTGTGTTTGCACAGAAATTTCCGACCCCGATCGTCCGCATTTTCGGCATGAATGTCTACCAAATGAAGAACAGATAGAACACCCCCAGAAACTCAAGTATTTAAAAGAAAAGTACATGAACAAAAAGATCGCCTCCAACGCAAGTAAATCAGTGGGTTAAAAAGTGCCAAAATAGATTGATGAGATCAACCATTATTCACAAACCAAGTCAATACGACCATAAAAACCAAACAACAATAACAACAAACATTAATTACATCCAAAACTATATGTCCAATTCTTAAAGAAAATTATTAACTAGGTCAAAATAGCGTTAGATAAAACTGAAAATAAATTAAAAAACTTGTATTTCACTATTAAAAATATGAGACCACTCCACAATAAGGCCCGGTAACAATTAAACAAAAAGACCAAAAAACAGCAAAGTTAAAAAATTGGTTTAAATTTTCAAAAACAATTAATTTAAAATCAATGAAAACCCTTAGATAGCAACTGAAAACATCCAAAATGTATATGTGCACATACACTTCTATAAAAGGACATTAGGATCTGTCATTATTCAATTTTCTATGCGGTTACAAAAAGAACAAACAACAAATAGAGACAACAAACAAAAATTCAAAAGAAATTTCGAGAAATCGCTGTCAAAGCCGTAAATCCATATTTTGCCGCCCAGAAGATGTTCAATTGAGCCTTCATCGAACACCAAAAATCCAATTATATGGTATGTTTACATCCAATTAATGAAAACAGACAACAAGTATACAAAGAAAAGGAGAAAAAAGGGCAAAGTTAAGTAAAACTTTTTTTTCGAAAACAATCAGTTTCAAAGTCATGAAAGTCATTTCCTACAAAATGGTATAATTAAAACCAGTAAAATAATGACAAATTACATTTATAAAATAGGTTTTGTGCCTTCTCTTGCCAACAATTATGTCATATGTGACCTGTATATAACATGACTAGGTAACAAATACACAAAAACGAGCAAAAATGTGGTAACAAATAGACAAAGCCATTGTTTATTTAAAAAACAAACAATCTTAATAAGCAAAACGACCACAATCATTCGAGTAAAAAACAAGATACATTATTTAGAACTGCAGGGAGCCAATTGGACTTTTCATCAGTGAGTTTTGATTTAAATTGTTCTTTCTCTAATTAACATATAAAGAGATCATTTTTTTTTAAAAAAAGCCAACTGATTACAATCCGAAATATATTTCGGATTGTATCAGTGCAAGTTTGGGTAAAAAACAGCCCTGCTATTGCTCTTCTTCCTTTAAGAACACTCAATTGTTTCAAGTGTTATAGATCTAGATAATTTTTTAGTTAAAATCTCGAAAATGTATGCTGCGTTTTTGAGAATCCTAATGTTAGCAATAAAGGGCAAAATTTTAGGTCCAGAGTACTCTCAATAGAAGTTGGAGCAAAACTAGCTCCCGTTTTAGTTTACAAAGACTGTGTTAGATATTTTTGGGTGTGTACTTTCGGCAAAACTAATCAAAGTGGTCTAAGGAAGCATATTTCGGGCAACTTTTGATGCAAAATGCTGAGTTTTGAGATATTTAGACAAAAAATAAAATGAGAATCGCCAACAATATTTTTTGTCTGCAAAAACGAAATCAACAGTACTATTGTTAACAATTTTTACATATCTTAGCAAAATTGTCGAAATTTTAAGCAAAAATCCCGGAAATATGAATAAAAATAACGCACAATCGGTCAAATATTCACGAAAGTTTAAACCACAATAGTTCGCTCTAGAAATCGAAATTGAAAAAGAAATAATTTTGTTTCCATACTCTACACTTGACGGGCTTTTTAATTATACCGCTCACAACTCTCTACGATGAACATATCGATCGGTCAAATTTGACTGAACAAAAAACCCATTTGAGTATATGGAAGGGTCGGAACAACAATAAACTTAAATAAATCAAATGAAATTTCTTCAAAACTATCAATAAGTTTGAATTTGGTCAACAGTTTTCCGCGGAAAACCAACCTGAGTTAGTTTTCTACAATGTATTATGTCATTTAAAGCTTCTCTCTTATAAATCTTGAGAAAATTTAGCACATATGAAAACTTAACACACCTCAATTTTGTCTCAAAAGACACTGAATTGTAAATAATTTCTCGAATAAACATTTTGATTTGTTTTTAATTTTCAGGATGTTGCCACAACAAATTGAAAAGAGCCTAAAAGAGTCTGATCAAATGTTAAATCAATTATTACTGGCATACTATACCGATTTATACCGAATAACGTAAGGTTGTCTAGCTTTGGCATTTCACTTTTGAAGTCTTAAGTACTCAAAAAATATTACGCACCAAAATTGTACCTCTGAGCACTAATATTGGTCTTAAATAACCAGTATTACTGTAGAATGCCTTTTGTTATTTTCACTGTTCCGATTGAATAAAATATTCACTAGTGCCAAGATTTAAAAAAAAAACAAATTTTTAATTGGACTAATACATTTGACATCAGGTGGTAGCAAACTGTTATGATTCTGTTGTGTTCTTTTCCCAGTCGCAGACGCTCTGGGCGTTTGCGTTCTGGGCAATTATGAGGACATATTCCAAAAGAGAGCGGAATTAATGATGCAATAAATCCATTGCCCACCTCCAAAATTTCACACACCTAGATTGAACAGACCCATACACTGAATGAGAGCACTGGCTGATTTTTAACGCATGCAAAACAAACCAACAAATTCAAAATAAAATTCATAAAAACAAAGCAGGTTAGGTATTTACAATGCACTGCAGAGGTAAAGACGCGAGAAAATTAAAATTAGTCTTATAAGCTTCAGTTGAAACCTAAAAATCTTTATATCATTATCCTGAAGTATAAAATTATAGTAGTTTCTAATAGTTTTCTTTATTCAACATAGAATGGTATTTGAGCACTGTTTCAGCCGTCGACGAGTTTCCAATAAAATATCATGGTGACAATCGAAAGAACACTGATCAGAGTATCAATCTGAACGTTCTTGAAAAACATAAAAATCTAGTTTCTATGGAAGCCAATAAAAGACAAAAACATAGCAGGACAAGTCCTGACGCACAATTCAAAGAATTTTTATTGACTAAACTGAAAACTAGACCTAGAAAGGTCTATAAATGGATTAGGAAAACCATCTAGAAAAAAATCCAATCCAAAAAATTGAAAAAAATTCAAAGTGAAATTGCCGCATGTGAACAAAAAACTACTAGCAAGAAAGCACATTTTTGTTCAAACACTGTTTTCTCACTCTACTTTAGAGCAAAAAATTTTCACGCCGCAAAATCACTCGCTTTTTCGCTCCACTTCCTGTTTCGGCGTGACCAAAATCCCTACTCCAATTTGACTTCAAAAATCATGAAAATGTGTGAACAGATCTTAAAAAAAGCCGGAAGAGTTCCGGAAACGACTCGAAATGCAAAATCACTTGAACCCCATCTAACTACTCTTCAGATAAAACGTGCTTCCACTTAATTATGATTATCTTGAAACAAAACCATTAAAGCAAAACTAAAAACAAGAAAATCAAATCTGTTCAAATATAATAAAAATATCTTATCAAATTTTGTCATAAATTGAGATCCCGAAAAAAATAACTATGCAAAAATAGTTCATCAAAACAACTAGTACATAGTACACTTATGAGAATTTTTGAAAAAAATACTTGACGCTAAATAATGAAAAGAAAGCTTTTACAAACAACCTGATTTAAAAACCTGAGATTGCAAAAGTACATATTTCCAATGAAATATTCCTTTCAACCAATAGGGTATCAGGGTGCTCGCAAAACAATCGGCAAGTCATATTAGGCTAAGATACTTGTCTAAAAACAGGAAAAAAACAATAAACTGCAAAAAATTAAGAGAAATAGTTTCAATGTTCACCATTTTTTTGTCATATTTCTCACCAAAAAATGCATCATATCCAAAAAAACCGTGACTACTTGTTATCAAAATTTGCTCAAGTAATAGGGGTTTTTTCAATACCTATCTAAGGCAGTAAAACAAAACAATCGTCGAAAAATCGCAAATTAGCCCAAAAATCAGTAAAATACAAGAAAAACCTTCAAACCACTATCATAACCAGCCTAAAGTTAAAACAAAATCATAACCAAACCTCTTAACCCATAAAAACTTAAAAAAACTGCTTTAAAATGCCGCACGTGAACAAAAAATTTCGTTCGCTTAGAGAAACTGTTTTCACAACTCGATTTCTCGCTCTCTAGAAAAAAGCGATATGAACAAAAAACCACGCTTTTTTCTCTCCACTCTTCCTTTTGTTCAGCATCAAAATCACTCCAAATCTTTTCACGAGTTTCATTTCCTGCTTCAAAATTCACTCCAATAAAATTGATTTAAGAAAAAGGACTTCTGCAATACACCTCTTCGAGTCGTAAAAAAAGACAGCGCCCCAATACAATTCAAATTCTTTGAATTGTAATAATAGGAAATTGAAAATGCAGGAAAAATAAAAAAAATGATCTCGCCATTAGAAAGGCGTTATCAAATGCATTGACTGAATAATTATTGTGAAACCTAGAAATAGATTTGTTTTATGTGTGTGGAGAAAACATTTGTGTCTCTCATTATATGGAATACTGCAAAGGTCACAAAAGTAATTTTAAACACTGTTATATATTTTTAAAAACCATGGAGACCTTTCACTAATGATATGATAACAACAGTTATGTAAATTTTTAGGGACATTCATGAAGGGAGAAACATTCGTGAAGGGACATTCATCGGGAGAAACATGAAAAAAATAGTCATTTTGCCACTTATGATCGAAAAAGGTACAACATAAAAACAATTAAAAAAATCATTTATATCTTAACCAAAATTGTAAACAAATCCTGGCAGAGGGAAAACTCCAATTCAAATCATATTCTCTGTAGGTTACAAAAACAAACGTTTAATCGTCTTGCTTATGTGTTAGCCGAAAAAGAAAGTTAAGAACAAATTTCAAACATATTGTATGCTGCTGTATCATGCACATATACAATCAAAACAAACAGCAACTTGAAAAAAACTTAAAATGTAAACTAGATAGTTCATCAATTTACAAGAAACATAAGTCTTCTACAATAAAACCACAGCAAAGATCCGTCACATCACTTCCCAATGGATTGAAAAAAAATTGCTCCTTATTCTGATTGGGTTTGGATTAGTAATGTGTAGATGGTACCTCCAGAAGTACAGATAGAGATAAAAAACTCTATTCTAATCTTATAATAATTTTTTGTTAGCCTGGGGAACAGAATGGTAACAGAGGACATTCAATAATCTCTTTGGCTCCTCTAGTGCCAGGATTATCACATACCCATTACTTAGATTATTTATCCAGAAAATAGGAAAGTTAATTAAATTAATGTCATGTGGTCACTTCATTTGAGTTGCACATGATGGTAAAGTACTACCCAAACTACAGGGACTCGAAATTGTTATGAAAACGAAACAGTCTGGACAATGTGTGCATAAAGGTCTTATCGGGAGCTGTCTGGGTCTGTAATGATCTGATAAGAATGCAATTTTTGTCAGAATAAACCGCAATTTGTCGGAATTTCGTCTGGAAAACATATCAATAAAGCCGCAAGACATTTTGGACAAAGATAGGACAAGAATCTCAGCCATCGACGTCTGCTGAGACACCCAAATCGGAACATAATCTGATCATAAGTCTCGCCAAAAACCGTTGATACAGTAAAAAGTGGTTACAATTAGTTTTTCGAGAATTATTCGGCTAGTTTTAGCAATTTCCGGACCAATTTTTAGCCTCTTGACCAAAACGTGTAAGTGTAAGTGCAAGTCATCTCCCGCTCAAAATTCTATTTAAAAAAAATCAGCTATCAACATTTTATTTTCATTTTTTCATCATAGGCTTTCCGAACTTTTGCTTGAGGAGTAACCTCGTAATTTATCAAAATGGTAAAACATATTTCGAAAAATTGAGAAGAGATATATGATGCTTTTTGCTTCAGCAAGAAATAAAAAGCCGGGAAATTTCGTGTTAAAATACATTTGGTTTTATGCCATACTGGTTTTGTTTTTGATCAAAGTTTTTTTGATGTTACTCCTAATTCTAGAAAAAAAATTAATGCTCTTTGTCAGTCACCTGTTTGCTGCTCATGTTAGCATTGGATTTAAAATTACCCGGGTCGAGGTTTGGTAAAAAAAAAAAATAAGGATCTATTCTGTTTTGGACCCCAGCTTAGTGAGCATAAATTTTTTATGACCCCCAGGCGCACGTGCTATTTTCTTACATAGTAACGTGCTATATAACAACATAGAATTTGTAACTGAGGGCCATAAAAAACACGGGGGGGGGCAGAATAGATCCAAAAATAATGTAAGATTAGCGGTAAATAGCGGTGAAAAATTTTTTTTTTCACCGCAAAGCACCCGCATGTTATAGCGTTGAATGCATTGATAGCGGTGAATTTTTGTAAGATTAGCGTGAAGTTTAGCGGTGAATATTCGTAAGATTTTACAATTTTTCACCGCATCCTGGTAGCGCTGAAAATTTGTTTTTCATAGCATCTGCTGGTAGCGCTGACAATTTTTTTTCAGCGCATTCTGCTGATAGCGGTGAAAAATTTTCTTTAAACGCATAAATTTTGGGTTTATTGAACTACACTTTTTATGTTGTTTTTATCTCGAGGCCCCTAACTCTGTCCCCAATAAGTTCATTTTTCTCCTGATATTTTAATGAGTAATTGTTCTCATTTTAGGGGCCCATGAAAACCCTCCTAAATGCACGCACTTGCTGCTGCTCCTCAAATGGCGATGAAAAATGCTGATTCTAAATTTTCTAATTGAAGCACAGCAGTGGCAATTTAATTGTTCCGACCCCACTTGTGGGGGGGGGGGGGAGGAACTATATAATCAAATAGGTTTTTTTTTGTTCCGTGAATTTTGGCCGACCGATATATTCATAGTAGAGAAAGGTGCGTGGTATCATTAAAAAGCTCGTCCAGCGTAGAATTCGAAAATAAAAAGATTTTTTTGGATTTCGTTTTTTTCGAGGAGTTATCGAGGTTTAAAGTTTCATGTGAACACTGGATATTTGGTTCACTTTTGCTCACTTTTACCGTAATTTTCGTTCGAATTAACGTTTTTTCTACGAAAAATTTAATTCAAAACTAGATTTCACGCCAAAAAGTAAACCAATTTTAGGTTTTTAATAGACGAAAGGAGATAATAAAGACTGGTTCTAGTCTTAGAGGGAAGTTTAATATATAAAAAAATTCGAATTAGGTTTGGGAGCTCTTTTTTTAGAAAATTTTGCAATTTGTTTGTTTTTTCAAGTCACCTAGAGACTGCTAGACACTTTTAATATCGAAGTTCCGTTAATGGCAAACTTGTTTTAAGATCAAATGAAGCCCAACGAACAAAAATTTTGTTTCGAAGGGATCACTCATGTTTTTTTTGGACTTGTATCTCAAATTTCGTAATTTCAAATGAAATTTTGATTTATTTTTTGAGGTTTTACTAAAATTTTATAATCCTATGGCATAAACTTGTTGACTAAAGGTGCAATAGATTTGCTAATGAGCACTAAGTGAACCTATCTAGTGCTGTGAGTGGACAGCTAATGGCTGTTAAGACTTTGAAAATAAATTTTCGAAAGTTTTTTAAAATTAGTAAATCATAAACTTATTTTTGTGAACTATAAGTTCGTCTCAGTAAAAACAGGATTGAACTCCTTCATACCGCTGCAACATAAGTTAATCTCATTGGCGGTTTTATCAAATAACTATTGGTTATACGTCTTCAATGCCACAAGATTTCAAAATTTTTAAAAAATTTTTTGGACATTTCGTTTTATTGGTTCGTTTTGAAATCTTATCACGTCATCCTAATATTGATGGCTACATCTTCCTTTAGTGAAGACGTCAAAGGATCATAGATAAAACTTTCTGAGAAAAAAATATGGTTTAAATGGCTTCAACACTTTCTTCTCCCATTTTTCTAAAGAAATTTTGGTTTTTGCCTGTATTTGTTGTTTTTTTTCATAGTCATAAGACATATTGTGATGTCTTATTGATTACCTAGGCATCATAAACATCCTGGTATTCACATCGTGGCACAGCTGAGTGTATTCATTGAATTCCTATGAAAGCTTTTGAGTTTAATGGCTGTTAAGACTTTAAAAACAATTTTTTATTTTTTTTGAACACAAATTAATCTTAAGCTTATTTTCGTTTTTCGTGGATTTTAAGTCAGTCTCGGTAATGACAGAACCGCTTTTTTTCTACATCAGCAACAATTTATCCAGTTAGCGGTTTTGTCTTCTAACTATTGGTTTTTTTGACTTCGGTGCACGAGTTTTCATAATTTTTATAATTTTTGGATTTTTTTTTAGTAATTTTGGTTCCTTTTGAAATCGTATTACATTATCCTAATATTGATAGCTCCCATTGGCTTAGTGAAGATGTTCAATGGATCGTTGAAAAAGTTTTCAGAGAAGAAAGCTTATGGTTTAAATAGCTTCGACACTTTCTTCTCTCAATTTTCTACCGAACTTTTGGATTTTGCCTGTTTTTGTTGTTGTTTTCATAGTCAATGACTTGTTGTAATGTCTTATTGATAAATTTTGAATGACAAACATCCTAGTCGTCACATCATCTAGGCATAATTTAGCGTATTAAATGCCTTCCGTTGAAAGCTGTAGAATTTTTCGACTTTGATACTATGGGTTTTCTCAAAAGTTTCGTGGTTTTGTATTTTTCTTTGCCATACGAATTATTGTGATGAGTTATTGGTGTCACATGAATGAAACCTATGATTGCTATTTCATCGAGGCAGAATTTAGTGTGTTTAATTAACTTAAAATGTAGCATTTTTTTTAAATTCAAACATCTATTTTTGTTATCTCTTCATTTGGTTGACAATTAAGTCAAAAATGTAGATGAGCTCGGGTCGGCACATCATGTGCGAACGCACATTAACGAGCCGCCTTGTTGTATTCTAGGACCAAATGCTTTCGGCTATCTCATCAAGTCTAACGTTATTGCTTATCAGGTTGCCAGTTTCTGCAGCATCCAAAAAATCCCCTTTTTGAACCACAAAAACATCATTTTAACGGCGACCCATTGTTGTTCTCGACCTGATTTTGTGAGCAACAAGAACTTGCCAAGAAGCAGTTTTTTGCGGATCTGTTTTCTGCTGACATTTTGAGCGAAATCTGTCTTCACATAAATCATACTACATACCTCCGATCGTGATATAAAGCCACCTTCACATTTTCCACCTAAAGTTGATTGAGCAATGTGTCCGTTTGTGGGGTTGCCCGGGTCGAGGTGTCACGGATAAAAACCACTAAAAGATGTAAGATTTATGGTAAATTTGAGTAAAAGGTGTAAGATTTGCGCTCAATGCGATGATGAATGCGGTACAAAAAACTTTTAGGCGGTGAAATTTTTTCTTCACCGCTTAAACAGTGAAAGAAAATTTTTCTCCGCAACAAGCAGAATGCGGTGAAAAAAATTCATTGCTACCTGCAAAAAGCGATAAAAAAATATTTTACCGCTTCCAGCAGAATGCGGCGAAAAAAAATTTTACCTTTAAAATCGCAAATGTTACAAATATTCACCGCTAATTTCAACGCTTATCTTAAGTTCACAGGATAAATCATTCGTTGACGTGACAGATGGCGCAGTGGAATAAGAAGTTGTTGACATAAAGGAGGTGAGAGGTTCGAACCCTTTTACGGCAACTTCTTTTTTGTAAGAAATCTGGTGAATGCAGTGAAAAAAATTTTTCATCGCTAAAAACTGCAAATCTTTCAAAAATTCATCGAATTCAATGCTATAAGATGCGGGCGCTTTGCGTTGAAAAAAGTATTTTTCACCGCTGTTCACCACTAATCATACATTTTTTTAAACCAAACCTCGCCCCGAGTGGGGATTTTCTATTTTGGTTCCCGTTGTTTCATTCACAAGTTAGCCTGTATTACAACCAGAGATGACAGCACCGCTAGAAGATCCTTTCAAAATTACCAGTTATCATAACTCACAGAAATTTTAAGAAAAGCGTCGTCTCATCCCGGGTTGAGGTGTCAACACTAAAAATCGCTAAATAAGTACCAACTGCGGTGAATGCGTGAAAAGAGGTAAGAATTGAGTTGAATGCGGTTGAAAAAAGAACAAATCACCGCTAAGAATCTCGAATCCTACAAACATTCACCGCCAAATTTAACAAATGTCTTCACGACGAAAAAGTTGTAAGAATAGCGGCAATTAGGTTGAGAGCGGTAAAAAAAACCAATTCCTTGCCAAAAATCCCAAACCGTACAACGTTTCAACGCTAAGTAAGCACAGTTTTCTACCAACTCAAATTTTTGATAAATGACGATTTTTGTGATTTTTGTACCAACCATATCAGAAAGATGGTAGACTTTTAACTTTAAAAAAAGCACGAAAATGCAGTTCTTCAAAGCCTCTTCGTCAATTGAGACGAAAACTCACAAAATTAAACATCATAATCAAAGATCTCCTATGAATAGGAAAATCGAGAAGTTTTGGTGTAGTTTCTCTAAAAAGTATATTTTCATCGGTGAAAGTGTCTAGAAAGATTACCCCTGAAAGCCACAAATCATGCGTCAATTTACCGTCAAGAATCACAGTAATTTTTTTGTGGTGAAATTACGTAAGATTCACGGCTCTTAGCGGTGAAATTTTAATTTTCACAGCTTCCTGTTTGTAGCGGTGAACTATTTTTTTTCACGACACAAGCGGCGAAAATAAAAAATTCACCGCTAAAAACCGCAAATCTTAAAAAATATCAGCTCATTTGTTGACCACAACGTTTATTGAATCTTATTTACTTTCATTAGAAATGTCATTGAAATAAGTGACAATGAAGTAGTGAATAGAAAGTTCTATCTAAGCAAAAACTCAACCCTAACGGGTACTCGTTTCTGCTTAGATAATTACTTTTTATCCACTACTACATACCCGTTTTTTGATTGGATAATCACCTTTTCCATAACTACATAATCATTTTTGCTTGGATAATTACCTTTTATCCACTACTACATTACCACTAAATATACACTTAAACACTTAACCTAAACAAAGAATTCATTTTTGCCTGGATAATCACCTTTTATCCGCTACTACAGTTTTGAATATATCCACCACTACATATACACATTGCTTTATTTCATATTCTTATACAATAAAAAACAATCATCTCCTGTCTCACCAAGAGCAATAAAAAACCAGCTTAGCTAAACACTTTTATATTAAAATTTTCAGCATATTCCTTCAATCTATTTATGGTATGTGTATATCTATATCTATGTAGATAAATACACAATCTAAACTTAAAAACTTTAAATCTAAGTCCACTGAATTGTTGATTTACATTACACATTATACAAGTTAAATACAGATCTGGATCATTATGATGCATATTCATATGAATAATATAATACCTATTTTTAAAGTAACCTTTACAGATATAACATTCAAATAAACTATCTAAACGTTTATCGCAACATTTTCTCCATGATCTATCTTTACAAGTATAACATTTTACTGATTTGACATTTTTAATTTTCATTTTTTCAAAAATGAATTTTTGTCCTTACAAAATAAAAGATATTTAAAGTTGAAAACGTAAACTTCTGTTATATCTGTTATTTATCCTTTGAAACAACGAAACAGTTTATCACACACATTTTAAGTGATGAACACTTAAACAGAGCGAGAAAAAGTACGAGGCTGAGGTGGCAGATAAAGACGAAAATGAAATTATGGAGAGGGTGTATGATTCAGATTTTTTCAACTAATAAAGAGCATTGCCATTTAGATTTTTATTCAAAATTTTTTGTACTCCGACTTTTGAATTCAACCTCAGGCTTCGAGATGGCGTTTTAAATTGAAAAACCAAACGTATATGCAATTTTAACCGAATGAAGAACTAACCGTTCGAAAAAATTATATTTTAATTCTTGCAAATAATTTCAAAAGAAAAATTGTTTTTATTTTATCGATTTGCCTCGATTTTATTGAATTTATGGATGTCAAATAATTATCAGTTTCTTAGCTTACTTCAATTTGTTCTGAGTGTTTTCGATTTTATATTTTAAAACTGCGAAAAAAAAATTTACGTGTCTTTACATACTCCAAAGTTTTTCGCCAAATGAAGTTTCAGAAAGGTTTTTTCACTCTATCTTCGAATGATTTAGTGAGCTAACATAAGGACTAAAACCAATTCTATTTTCTTGATTGGTTGTTTATAACCATGTTAGCGGTTTGTCTTTGTTATGCGCTTGGATAATGAATTGACAATGAAAAACTAAAAGTACTTTGAGAGGTTATAATTAAAGAGAGCCTCGAATCCATCCAAGACAACCACCTGAATTATTTGAAGTCAAAGGAAGACTGAGGCAAGAGAAACAGAAAGAAAGGGATGAACACAAACCGAACAATCTTTGCAGTTTTTTTTAAACAAGTAAATTAAAAATATACCCAAGGGATAATTCTTACAAGTTTAAAATGTTAAATACAAAATTAGTACAATGTTATATATCAAAATATCTGGTTTTGTTTTTTCAAAGGTAAAAAACAATTTTACAATTTTGAAGCCGCCAACGTTCCTTTCCAACGGTACAAGTTTGAATTGTTGGAGCAGATGCTGTTTTAACATGCGTTTAAGCTGTGAGCGTGATCTGATGGTCCAGACTTTACGCGGAAGTTTATTTCATTTTTGGATGCTTTTTGTAATGATTGACTGCTCGACCTTAGCAGAATTAGCGGTTCAGTTCTGTTGTTTTTTCTTACTAAGTCATTACCACTTAGAAAAAACTCTCAGTGCCGTCTGATTTCAATAATGAATTGTCATTCCTAAGTTTTGAAACACTCATCTGGCTTAATAAAAGTTCTGCAGGTGAAATTTCGGATTTTAATAAGAGATGTTTAGATCTCTCAATGTTTTTTTCATATAGCAAACTTTAATTCCCCAATTGATTTGTCGATTAATTCGCAGCATTGCAGAGAAATTCAAGTTCTGAAAACATAGAGCACTGAAAGTTAAATGAAAAAGGACTAAGGATTTGTATAGCATCAATCGTGCTTTCAGAGTTAACTGATAACGCATGAGGTATATGGATCTAATCGCTGTGGCCATATTTGACAGGACTTTGTTGAGTTGTACGTGAAAGTTTAATTTAGAATCAATCATTATACCCAAGTATCTGCAGTGACTTTGTGGCCTAATTTCTTGTCTCCAAAAAACTATTGGTATAAAATTTTCATTTTTTTTCGAGACGCAAAGAAGTTCAGTTTTACCGGCTTTCATGGTTAATTCGTTTTGCTTTAGATAATTATCTGTTTTCTCCAGTATTTCAGAAACCCATTTTTCCAGTTCGCTGACATTGTTTTTGCTAAAATGGAAACTTTTGTCATCAGCAAAAAGAATTATGTCAAAGTTTCCTCGTAACTTTTCTCAAAAATCACTAATGTAGAGAAGAAAAAGTAGTGGCCCTAAAACCGTTCCCTGTGGAACACCATGATTTGTTTCAAATCATTCTGAGTAAAAATCCTTTATCTTAAAACACTGCTGTCTGTTTTTAAGAATTGAAGCAATTAAATCAACTGCACTTTCTGAAAAACCGTAAGCTTCAATATTTTTGAGAAAAATTTTGGGCAATATTGATTTAAATGCTGTATCCAGATCAATAAAAACAGCAATTCAAATTATCATAGTTTTTGCAATGCCTCGATTAAGAGTATTACACCATCTTTAGAAGACTTATACCCTTGATACTCAAACTGTGTACCATTCAAAATTGTTTTTAAAATCGTTAACCTGATTAAGAAGTATACGCTCAAATGGTTTTGCAAACATTGGAGCAATTGAGATAGGCCTATTGTTCTCAAATTTTTACATTTCCTTTTTTGCCGACCGGACTAATGAAAGCAAGTTTCAAGTTTTTCTGGGAAAATGTTTTGACTAATGCAAGTGTTAAAAACAAATTGCAAATGGTTTCCGATTGCAAACATTGCTTCCTTGATTGCCCAAGCATTAAAAACAACTGGACCTGGAGACTTATTGTTGTCGAGTGAATCAGTGGCATCAAAGAATTCCTTTAGTGTGATTGTTCTGAAGAAAAACTTTTCCCTAACTTCTATGCGTGAAGTATTTGGAGCCCTCACATATTGTCCATTGTAAAAGCCTAATTTTGGAAAACTACTTTTGAGACAATTTGCAAAATCAAGTTCATTTTCTACTTCGTTTTCACCATCGACTAGTTTGTCTATAACAAGACCCTACCTTTCTTTGCCAATTCTTTTTTGATGAAACTCAATTGTTCTTTTCTTGTTGGTTGTTCAATGAAAAATTGTTTGCAAAACTCGTTTTGGGCTGTTTTTAAACGCCTATTAGCAAAATTTCTCTGATATTTGAAAATGGTATTCGCTTGTTCTTTCCAGATATTAAAAAGTCTATGTTTTTTTGTGGTTTCTTCTCTCAGTTCTTTTGTTAGCCAATGTTTCTCAGCAGTTTTTTTTTCTGGTTGAAAACTTTTTATAAGTGGGGTAGCTTTTTGAAACTGTAGAGTAATACTAAAAACGTATATGAAAACATTGTACATGATATTTCCATTTTCTCATTGATACTCTAGTCTCGATTTGAATGATCAAGACTAAATTCATTTGCATTGAACGTTTCTTTGTTTGTACTGATAAAACTTTGCTTCCTGTTTTTAGGGTTTAACAAGAAAATTGCTAGTGTACAAAACAATCAAGTGATCCATTACAACTGATTGGGAAAAATCTGAACCTCTTGAATTTGGTTTTTGCGGGAAAACCCATGATCAATTAGTTTTACGCCTTGGCTGGTGGCTCGTGTTGGTTCTTCTGTGTTTGATAAACTAAGTCCAGAATTACTTGCAAAATTCATCCGATAAAGTGGATTCCTTTTTGTTGAAATAAGTGAGATTATAATCGCCAAAACGCGAAACTTCGTCACTGATTGGGTACGCCGAGGAAGTTTCCTAAGTTAACTCGTCGGGTGAATAGTTTCCTAAGTTTTTATTTGGACAATCCGAAGCATTAATTAGGATTTTGCTAATCGATAGCCCAAATATTTCTAGTCCCTATGAACCCAGATGGCAAAACCCCCACCCTTATTCACTCCTGTATTTGATGACCTTGATCTTGATTAAAATTTGTGTTTTGGACTCAAACAATTCTCTGGATAAACATCTATTTACTTCATTCAAGTTTCAGTTAGGATCACTACTGTCTTTTGAGTAAAACTTGTTAAAAATTCAGTGAAAAAGTAATATTTGTTTTTTAAACTGCGTGCAATGGAGAAGCAAATGTTTAGATTTTTGCAATTTTTTGTAACTATGTCTATCAGCATGTCCGATTCACGAATGTGAGAAAATGGATCCGGATTTAGATGAATTTCACCGCTTAGGAGCAAGCGCATCAATTGTAAAACAAAATTTTGCAAATACTCAAAAAACGAAAAAAAGCAGAACCTAATTTTCACATTATAATAATCATGATTTTGGTTGTGTGACATAACCGAATAATTAAATTTCTCATTTAAAGTAGTATAAAAAGCAAAAAGTATTAGTTTGGAAATGCTCATTTTTCCCTGACAAAGAAAACATTAAGTTATACAACCAGAGGATTGATTAAAGACGCTGACTCTGTCGCAGTGCAAGGTTGTTTTGTGACACAATAATATATTGTTGATAAAAATTCCGAAAACTTGACGATTTTTTGTACTCCAGCCAAATTTGAGTGAACAACGTCATTATATATATCCGATGTTGTATTATTGCATTTCAAAAACTCTACTTTAGTCCGTTTAAATGTTCCATTTAACTCCAAAGCAAATTTTCCCAGTTGCCTGTTGAACTCCTCAATTTCAATATTATTCGATTCATACCTATAATGAACCTTTTAAATTGTGGAATTTTAGAAAGTAGAACTCGGTAAGGTTTCAACTTTTTAATTGTTTCTGTAACAGTTTCACATAATTGAGATGCTGCAGCCATTCCCGAAACACCCTTATCAATACTATTTTGACCCGCATGAAAAATGAGTGATTGGCATTTCGCTCCTGACGAATACTTTCTCGACTGTTTGTCCCAAATCAGTAATTGTTGCAGAGGGAAAAGAATGAATCCCAGTATGATAAAAAATATAAGATTGTCGTATATGTTTGTATATGCTGTCTGAAATTATAAGATGGTTAGTGTTTATGTTAATAAATTTTGGAAAAAACTTTGTTTCCGACGGCTCAAAAAATTAGTTGAATTTTGAATAAACTTGTGACCCATTAAGTGTTCCAATAGCGAACTGTTCTAGTCTCGTAAATATCCGGCTTCCGATTGGAACTGATCAATCTTTCGACACTGGTACGGGTTTGCATTATCTTTCAATTCTATCTGCTGTTTTTGTTTTTCAAAAACTTGGTTTTGTTCTGAGGTCGTTTGAGCTTGTTTGTCGATTAATTGTTTCTGTGCTTGTACTTCGTTTTTGTTTGCTGTAACTGTTTTCGCATGTCCTTGATGGTGTTTGTAAACCTTGAAATTTCATTACACAATTCAGTTTTAGTCTGCTGAGGCATTTTTATCAAAACTTTGGTTGGATTTCGATTTAGGCAGAAAACTGCATTTACAACTTCTGCTCTTTGACTTAATTTCATTGAATCGCACTCCATTTCCAACAATTTATTTATTTTGACCTCTTATTTGAGGTGGCTTTACTTCTGTGGGGTGTAAGACAATCAGAGGCACGAGAAATAGAAAAAAAAGAGAAACATAACAACCTCAAAAAAGAGAAACATAACAACCTCATAACAACCAAAAAAGAAAAACATAGTAGTAGTAGTAGGAGAGTCTTTAGGGTCGGAGCCCTCGGGTGTGGAACCCTTCAGTTTTCGTTTGGCACGAGTTTTTTCATTGGCTTGCAGATTCCACAGTTGCATAGAAGTCTCCAGGTGCAGCTGTCGAGTTCGTTGTAGCTTCTGTGGAAAGTTTTGGTACATCTCTGTCAGAAGTTTCTTCGTCATTGGCTTCTCCGTTGTCCTACTGATGATGTTGAATACCTCATGATTCGGGTTTTAATGTAATGTATATTTTGGCCAGGTTTTCTGCAATCAACTTGTTGCAAAGGGTTTTTTTGTTAACAGATGACTCTGATTTGATTAAGTTAGTTACTTGTTGATTGGATTTTCCCTAAAATGTTTTCCTTTCCTGTTTTGTTAGGAAGAGCATTGCATAATTCCCATTTTGAGTGAGTGAATTGACTTGTGTTGATCGTCGATTCATATCAACAAGACCTCTGACAATGACAGTTAAAATCTTTAGGTTTTCTTTTAGTCAGTCAAGGTTTATAGGTTGGACACCAGATTCTTCGCCTAGAGGTCTTCATTTGCCGTTAGTCGATACATACAGTTTGCCACTTTGCATGCGGATTTGCTTTGCTGTGTATTTGTCATCTTGGATTAACTTTCGTCTGCGCTTGAGAAACCGTTTTCAGTAGCTTGCTCCAGCCGAATAAACTCTTGTGTCAAATACGCTTCCTCATCGCAGCTTTTACCATATGGAAGTAAAAAAGATTTCCTCTGTTATCCAAGTCATTGGACATTTTTTGATATTCTTCGAGTTTCCACCTGGTAGGATCCCAGCCGTGTATTGTCAGTGATGCAAAAGTCTACACCAAGCAAACCGACAAATCTTTGGACGGATTTCAAATCTAATTGAGCGCTTTCTCTAGCATTTTGCCCAACCTCTTCCGTGATTCAACTGATAAAGATACAGTAGATATCTCGTTTTTTCCGGTTTTTCTTGGCGGGTTTGTGGACAATCGTTCTGCCTCTCCTTCTCGAGAATTTTAATAATAGATTGAGAGCTTTCTGAGGCATTAATTATCAATCCTCCTCCTTTTTGGTTGACTTTGCTTCATTTCTGGTCATTCGAACTGTAGTGCCGTCCAGTTTTACAGACTTTGAATTGTGTGTACACAGTGATTGCAGATACGTAAACCGTTTTGACTGAGTTGTTTATAACAATTATTTGCTGAGCAGAAATTTTCGCACATTTTTCGACAGATGCGTTGATTCGCCGCAAGATACACAGTTATGCTCATAATTCGTGTTTTTGATTTTGTTGATTTTTATACTCGTTTATACTCGTGGTAGTTGTCTATGTTTGATATATGATCTGAAATTGAATTGAACGCGAAAAACTAAACATAAACCTCCAACCATGAAAGATAGCTAATGCGACGTAATTTTAACTCAGTGTGGTAGCAAAAAAAATCAGGAAGGAGAAACAGAAAGAAACAATTTATGCAAAACAACCTCACAATTTATGCTGTTTTTTTGCTGTCGCGTTCTTTTACTCATCAGCTCTTTTTCCTCGACAAATTTTTGTACTGGCAACCCTAGATTGTCTCGATGCCCAAATACGATGTTTAACAATTTATATTCAGTTTTGGAATGATTGTATACTTGGGCCAGTTCTTCCAGAATCAACGTGTTGGCGAAAGTTCTTTCAGCTAACAGGATTTTTGACTTGATTAACTAAAATAATTTTCGGTGGAACTTTTTGAGGACGTTTGTAAGTATTGCTTTGTCAGACAGAGAATGACATAATTCCCAATTTGAGTGAGTGAATTTGCAAGAGTTGTTTTTTAGACTTCTGAATTGTTTCTACACGTTGAGTAATTGCAAATAGGTAAAAGGTTTTGAATCTGGTGTATTTTAGCAATTATTTGCTGACTACAGATTATCGCCCTGATTTTTTGACAGATGCTTTGATTCACCGCAGGATACACATAATCCTTGGTTTTAGATTTGTTGATTGATCGTTGGTACTCATAGTTGTTCTTTTTTTGATTGATATGCAGTTTGATAATGAGTTAACAGTGAAAAACTAACTATAGATTGAGACAAGAAATTATAATAAAACAGAAACTCCAAGTCAGTCATGACTGCCGCTGTGAGTTAGCTTGAATTCTTTGAAGTCAACGAAAAACCAAGGCAGAAGAAACAGAAAGAAGAGGACGAATACCAAGTTTTCAATTTTTGCAGTTTTTTTTCAATTGCATTCCTTTTATAATTATCTTTTCGAACTCTATTTTTACTGGTGATCCTAGATTACTTTGCTGCTTAAATACGATGCTCGCCACGCATGTTGACATCTTAGTATTTTTGTTTGAATTCTTCCCAACAGTTCTGTTCATGCTGTCGTGCCAAAAATTTCTCGGATTTTATTAGATCTATATGAAATTGTGCGTGCTTGTACTTCTTTCCATTCAAGGAACTGAAGCTCACACCACGAAATGGTTTACTGTTATAACCAATTGGTCTTTTTAAATCCCTGAGATTGTTTTATTATTGAGCAAAAACCATATATAATCACCATCTGTTTTGATGTAAATTTAAACTATCATCAATGTATAGTTATGGCGTCCTTGGTTTTTTGTCGATAATTTTAATAAGCTAATGAATATATTTGAGTATCCCTTATTTCAACATTTCGGTGGTGTCTTTATTATGCAGACATCCAAGGTTCATCAAATTTTGGGCCTGCATAACGTATCTCACTTGTCTAGAAAAATGCCATAAAATAAATACCAAAAAAACTAAAGTTCAGTTATCAGGTGATTGGCTATATCGAAATTGTTAGCAGACACTCTGACGAACAAATTGAAAAATATTGACTTTCTATTGTTTGAATGGCTTCACTAGTTCTGGCTCCAAATCTAATTTGATTTGATATTGGCGGCACTGACCGGTTTTTTAGTCTTCAGTACCAATTTGCTCCTATGTTCACATAGCTGCCATTTTTATATTTAGTCTAATTGCTCTTTCATCAAGTTTCCTCGGCCGAAGTGCCATTGAGGATGTGAAATTGACCAATTAGCCGTTTTCCCCAATTTTCTGCCAAGCAATTTGTTCTTGGGTTGGAAATAAAGTCAAAATTGTATATTATTTCTATGCCTAACAAACAAGGAGTTGTCTCGATTTTGGTCACAAAAACTCAGCTGTTATATCAGATGTAATTTTTTGATGTTAGATTTGGTTAGCTGTTGACCTTTTACGGGAATTTTTCCATTGTTGGCAGCTATTATATTTTTATTGCACACTCTGATCTGGCTCGGTTCTCCCAGTTGCTGATATTGTGTCGCTTAGAGATTAACACTACTTCTACTATCAATTAAGGCCATTATCATTTTGTTTTTTATCATTATTTTGGCAAGTATGCCCTCACTGGGCTTTTTCTGCCACGCAAAATCTATAAGTAGCCCGCTCAAAATGAAGCCCGCCATCTTCAGGTTGTTCTCGTTTAAATACGGACAATTTTTTCTGAATTGAATTGGACTCTACATTCAAAACAATTCTTGCACTCCTTGGATAGATGATTATGCTGACCGCAACGGCAACATTTTCCCCTAAGCTCACCGTTCTTTTTGAGTGCTTGGCATGACTCTCTTGCGCCTTACTTTTTGAGATGAAAACTTTTGATTACATTGCTTGTTAGATAGATTAGTCTGCAATGTTCGAACTAAACTATTAATCGATTTAACTAGTTCAGATTTTTCATTCAACTGGATGGCAGAAAATAGCAGTTTTTTGTCCTCTTCCTCAATCCTATCAAGTGCTTCAATACGTAGTGCTCTTTCTAAAGCTTTGTCTGAAGTCAAATCGGCGTAGCTCATGTTTTTTCTTATGTCGAGTCGAACCTGAATATTTGCTATGCCTTCGAATAATCCCCTCAAAATAATGAGATGTTCCTTTATCTCAGTAGACGCTTCGGGTTACGGTTTCAAGGCTACAGTTGGCAAATTTATTTTAATTTTTTACCCGGCTACCGGACTCTCCCTAGTAGCCTGCCCCGGAAAACTACAGGTTTCTCATAATGATGTCTCAAAGCTTTTACGGTTTCATAGCTCTTTCTAGAGTCCGCCGAAAGTGTACAATAAAAATCAATAGCCAACTTTTGTAGCCTCAGCGCAAAATAAAGCGGTCGTTCATCAACTTCTGTTTCGGCGCCGTTTATTTTTTTATTTGCGAGTTCTGAATTTGTGACAAGAGCTTAAAATGTGTAAAATAAATTTCAAAATCAGCTGACCACGTAATAGGCTCCGTTAACAGCGTTTTTGAGGAATGCCGCGCCATCCATGTTTCAAATAAAAGTTGTTGTTATTCAAACAATTCAAGTATTCCGTTCAAAACCCGAACCTTTTTTTGACTCTAACTCACCAGCTTTTAAATCTGATTGAAACTGTTTTTCTTTCCTAAAGAAATTCGAAAAAACTCAAGGTCCAATTGTGTATTTTAAATCAGATTATTTAAAATTCAAATACGGATGACTTTTAACGCTATTTCATTATTGAAAAAATGTACGAGCCGATTTATACTTCGAAATTTTAGGGAGCACTCACTTGAAAATTCGAAGGTGGCTGTTTTTCCCTGTCGAATCTCAACACCCGTTCACAATACTTTATTTGGTTCATCATGTTAGGACGTCAAACTTGAGTTAAAAGTCGGTTTTCAAACAAAAATAGAAAACTTTTGGAAATAGTACAACGCTCAATTTTGTAGTTTTCTATTTTTAATTTCTATTGCCACTATAGCAACCGCCCGTGCGCATTATTGTGTATCTTTAGTTAATTGAGCGTGGTATTTGTCAAAAATACAAAATAACAAGCTAGATTAAAACGTAGATTAATGTGGAAGAAAAATTTTTTAAAAGAAGGTTCAAAATAATGGTTAGCTCTGATGGTAGATTTGGTTATCAATGAATGAGTTTAATCCACCTTTTGGTCAGTACCCCATATCGGTTCTTTTTTTATCGTAGTAAACTAACAATGACAACTACAGATCTGTAAGCCTGACATCAATGAGCTGCAGGACCATGGAGAGAATAATCCGTATGTCATATATCCGCCACAATCAAATCCTGGATTGAAGGAAATTTGGATTTATAACCGGCAAGTCGACACAAATCCAACTCTTCAACGCACATGACAATGGACTGACGATATGGACCAAAGGCAAGACACTGATGTGACTTACAGCGTCCGTCATCAACAACTTCTGGCTAAATTAAAATCAATTGGCTTCACTGTAAATGCATTCCACTGGATCCAGCAATTCCTTACCGGAAGGAAACAGAGAATTGTTGTCAATGGGAGGAGATCCTCTTGGTGTGACGTTTTAAGTGGTATCGCGCGAGGTTCCCTTCTAGGATTGATACTGTTCATCATGCACATTATTATTGACGACGACAAACTCTACCGTAGGATTGACACAATGGAGGACACTAAATAATTCTGCAAGACGATCTAAAAAAGCTTTAAAACTGGTCGCGAGAAGTTCTACTGCAGAGAATTGATTACGAAGGCAAGTGAGGACTGTCGCCCCATATCACATAAGTTCCGGGCCTGAATCTCCACCCAAACTCAAGAAGCCTAATACAATTGTACCTGTTAGTGAAGCAATTGAAGTAGCTTTGAGGAGCCTGCACTCTAGTGACCACGCCCCTGAGATATCAAGATCGACTTTGAAAACACTCTTGAAGCTAGCTGTGACAAATGTCTGTTTTAAATGCAATGACAGATGGTTTTGACCGGTAGATGGCTGAGCAATGGAGAATCAATTGCAGTAACTCTGGCTAACATTTGGGTGAAATCAATTGAACATCAGATCAAGTTAACGAAAGAGATCATCAATAAGATCCCTAAAAATGGTCTTGAGGCCTGCCCTGAATGCAACCGTAGAGTCACCTATAGAGGAAAAGGTGTCGAATGTGAGAAATGTGAGAATTGGTTCGATGCAAAATGCCAAAACATTGATGATCAACATTACGCAAAAATGAAGGAAATGGTTTGGTACTGCTCTAATTGCCAGGAGATTAACAAATTAGATAGTGGACCGGAAACAGAAAGAAAATAGATATGTAGACGATATAATTTGCACGGTAAATGGTGAACCGGACACTTTGCTCAGAAAAATAAACACCCTTCATAGGAAATTGGAATTCACAATGGAAAAACCTGACGAAAATATTAATTTAGCTTTTTTAGACATGAACATCAATGTAAATAGCTGTAAAAGATTAATTGCGAGTGTTACAAGAAACCAACCGATACGGGAGGTGTCTTGATTTTCCGTAGCTGTGCCCCAATCCAACTGTAGTGGCCACGCCCTTGCGATATCAAGATCGACTTTGAAAACACTCTTGAAGCTAGCTGTGACAAATGTCTGTTTTAAATGCAATGACAGATGGTTTTGACAGGTGGATGGCTTAGCAATGGGAGCATCACTTGCAGTAACTTAGGCTAACATTAAGATGAAATCAATTGAACATCAGATCAAGTTAACGAAAGATATCATCAATAAGATCCCTAAAAATTGTCTTGAGGCCTGCCCTGAATGCAACCGTAGAGTCACCTATAGAAGAAAAGGTGTCGAATGTGAGAAATGTGAGAATTGGTTCGATGCAAAATGCCAAATTATTGATGAACAACATTACGCAAAAATGAAGGAAAGGGTGTGGTACTGCTCTAATTGCCAGGAGATTAACAAATTAGATAGTGGACCGGAAACAGAAAGAAAATAGATATGTAGACGATATAATTTGCACGGTAAATGGTGAACCGGACACCTTGCTCAGAAAAGTAAACACCCTTCATAGGAAATTGGAATTCACATTGGAAAAATCTGACGAAAATGTTAATTTAGCCTTTTTAGACATGAACATCAATGTAAATAGCTGTAAAGAAATTAATTGCGAGTGGTACAAGAAACCAACCGATACGAAAGTTGTCTTGAATTTCCGTAGCTGTGCACTAATCCAACATAAGAAGAATATTGTAGAAGGGAATGTTCACCGCGTTCTTAGAAGCACTAGCACATGGCAAGATTTTGACAAAGCTCTGAGGGAAAATGAAAGTATTTGGCTAAGAAATCAATACCCTGAAAGTTGGACTTCCAAAATAATCAACGATGTTTTACAGAAAATCATAAGTAAAACTCAATTGAAAAATGAAGGCAAGAAGGTACATCTGAGGGACAAAAATGCCAGCGAAAGATGTTAAACCATTATTTTTCCTGCAATATCGAGGTAACATCAGCCTGCAATTGAAGCGAAAATTAAAAAAACGTGCGAATTGACAACCATATTCACAACGCGAAAACTATGTGCTTGTCAACCATCCCTGAAATCTAGTTTTGATAGCAATCTGAAGTCTCATGTGGTCTACGGACTCAGTTGTCGTGGATGCAGTTCCACCTATGTCGGACAAACGTGTCGACATTTGGCCACGAGACTTTAGAAGCATCAAAAAACCGGTTCACCGGTGGGACAACATGTAGTGGAATGCTGTGGGGCTCTAACAGCCTTTAATTACAAGATAATTGACCAGTGCCAGGATAGCAAAAAACTTATGACCATAGAAGATCTTCACATTAGTAGACGCAAGTCACAACTGAATACGAGGGACGAGTACAAAAGTAGGGAACTAACACTGAAATATTAAGTGCAGAATGCATGTTCTGTTTAAAAAATTTTCGAATTGCCATTCGAGCAACGTTATATTGTTGTTCAGAACGACAATCTCCTATTAAAAATTCAAACAGAAAAAGACTCATATTAAAAGTTTTTAAGATTTTAACAAACTTTAAGGTTGAAACCTGTAAAAATTTTGGAAAAATTCGAAAATGTAAACAGATAATCAAGACACGTTGCTGTACATATGCATATCTGGAAATATTTACTTAATAAGTTCTAAACTCATGACGATGCAAGTTATTGCGACAACGTTCGAGTAATTTAACAATTTTATATCGACTTTTAACACTTTAGAAACGAGAGAAATGAAGAGAAATGCGTCTTTTTGCCAATCAACAGCGCCAAAGTTTTACCAACATTTGAGTACGCACTGAACGGTGTTAATTTGAAAATAGCCACGCGGAAATGGATCTGGGTGTCTGGATAGACAACAAAATAGAGTGCGACAAGCATATCGTCACCAAGGTTAAAACAGCCAATTCTATTATTGCCCTGGAGAAACAATGCTTCTGCAACATTCAGCAGGCAGCATTGAGAAGTCGGTCATTGGACGCCATCTTGAATACTGCCATCAAGTTTGGTATCTGCACATGAGAAAACATGGCAACCTGATCGAAAATGTTCAAAGGTGAGCCGCGAAAGTAGTCAGTCCATTGAGAGAATCGGACTATGAATCTAAGGGTACTGAATCCTCCAACCCCTGCTTAAAGACGGAAGAGGCACCATGATAGAAAAGTACAAGCTAACAAACCAGTTTTACTATAGCAATGCAAGTGACAGATTGTTTGAGCCTTACGCCAAATTTTCTAGAGAAACCCGGAAGGTGATATCGGCAAGAATCAAAAGCAGACGGAACTGCTTCACTGTGCGAGCGGCTAAAGACTGGAACAATCTACCAGAAGAGGTTACGTGCCTAAACATCTTTAAAGGAAGACTCAACGGGCACTGGGCTGACCTCCACACAATCATTTGAGTTGTGGATTGACACGATGGAGCTGGTCCGAGAGGCAACGCCTGCCAACCAGAAAACCTGATCTGACCTTAACCAAGTCGACAAAGATATGTCAGTTTCGTTGATACTGCTCGAAGCCCGAGCTTCGTCTAGTCAAATGTCTATTGTGTTTTTTTTACACCTGTCAGACTTGTGTTAGCCAAAAATCAGGTAATAAGTTAAATTTTAAATCATATCTTTCACTTTTTAACCGAAGGTATTTAGTACTTCTTTTTTTTAGAAACGTGTGACACTCACACTTTCGTACGAACAGGCGCTTGTTGCCTGGCAATAGAGAGATGGCAATAAAGGAATACGCTGCGATGTCCAAGTTTGGTCTGACTAAGTTAACAAATGTAAATCGAGATGGAAAAAAGCGTTTCAAGCCATCTTACTCCCTAAAAGTTTTGGCTTGTCCCACCCGTGCAATTGATTGCCTTTGGGACTTGGACTAGAAGAAGGCTATGAAAAAGCACGTTCTGAAGAAGCTCTCTTAATGAACAGCAAAACGTTTTGTCGAAGTAGTTTATGATTAGCTTTCACATGTCATCCGAAGGTACTTCTGAAATTGGATGCTTTCGTTTGAAACGTTTTAACTGATAGCAAGACAAATATGCATCTTGTTGGCTTTAGAGAACTTGATGAGAAAGGCTACCTGTTCCAACCTTTAGCTTGGAAGTGTAAGGATCTGACGGAGTCTCCCCTGACTGAGTCTCCCCTAAGAGATGTAAATTATTTTGCGACGTAAAATTATTATCACTGTTAAAATCTCCGCCGTGAAACGCCACTGGGTCCTTTGATTATTACTATAATTTTTCACTACTTGACTGACATCTACTGGAACTACTTCGAAAAAGCCTGCTCACCGACGAACAAATGCACATGGAGATTCCAATGCCGATGCGGGAATTGCAACATTGTTACAAAACTAATTGTCAAACAAACTGAACTGACTGGTGGGTGGAAACCCTTGACCTGTACTCAAAATTTTATACTACTATTACTTTTACGCCCAGCCATATGATGCAGGTCGTACTTTTTTACTGGTGTTTAACTCCTGGCAAATTGACCTCAACTGTCTGATCCAGTAGACAAAGAAGAAAAATATCAATCAGAATATTCCTCGTTCCAGCTGGTCTTTTTCCTCTTCTGCGCTCAGTTTACTGTTTGCATTTTATTTGTAAACCCTAAGCCTTCGTAGCATATTTTAACCTAATGACTCTCTATGTGATGACATGTGCTCTGTAACTTGATGTTGCGTAATAGCCATGACAATAACGGAAGATATCCAAATGCATTTTGTAAAATTGAGATCTCTTGGTTAGTTTCTGTTGCGGCTTTTGTTTTTCATCAAAGATTTTGTATGCTGCATATCACTCTTTGCCGAACATTACTTGATAGTAGATGTACGTTTCTCTTCATTTTCTCTTTGACTATCTCCGTTAGTCAAAACATGTCTGCGAAAATTCTCCCATGATATTTTCTGCATTGCGTAATGCTGCGCTTGAGAAACAAATCTAGTGAAGCAACAAAATGTTGCAGAGAAATTGCTTTAATCAATGCTCTTGTTGCTATTTTATAATAGTCTGTCTAGATCGGACTAGAATTTCATCTTTTCTAGAAAAAATCTGCGATGAAGAGCTGTTCAACCACTTGAAATAGCAACTACTTGGTTGAGAGCTGAAGACCGTTTAGATGCATTCAAGTATTTGCAAATTTTGCTGGCTATTTGGATAAGAAAAAAAAATCAATTTCTGACTCCTTGTTATTTATACCGCTGCAGTTGAGACTGAAATGTCTTAGTTTATCATGTTTCTCCCTTTAATCTTTTCAATTTGGTACCGTTTAAAGCTATTGTAAATATAAGCTGGCGATTTGCGCTAGTCAAAATTGTCATCACATAATCCTCAATTTTCCCTGGGCTTCTCAATAACAAATTTGGGTAGCTGGAAAATTGGGCGAATCAAGTGACGCTTTTTGAAGCCCAAGTTTGCCTTTGAATGTGGTTGAAATTAAACTGTGCCGGGGTTTAATCTTGGCTTGTTGATTGTTCTTTTATGGGCCAATCCTGGTGGTGATATTGCCTGCAGGTGCTATTAACGGTTGCTCCTCTAATTGTCGCCCTTTGTGCCGTAAAATGGAGGCAAAGTGAGCCAGGGAATAGTGAAATGGTAATAATGGAATTCACTCATTGTCTGCTCCCGCGGGGGCCCTAAAATTTCCCTCTCCTCCAGGTCCCCATTATCTGGCGTTTCAAGATGAAGTGAAGTGACAGCAACAGTAGCGCCGTTCCCTCGCCAAAAAGAGAGCGAAGAAAAATTATTAGAGGGCTTTTAATAATCACATTGGTTAGGTTGGTTAGACCGGTTTGTGTGGGGAGCGGTTAGAGTGCGTATGGCCGTTTTCGCTTTTGTATTTTGTTATTCTGTATAGGAGGAGGAAACGTGAGTTATAATTTGGCCGCTAATTTGATCTTAGGGAAACATAATTCACGGCTGCGGACGCAGAACGCCACAGCGCATTAGCGATTTTACGCCTGGTTCCGTCAGCAAGTAACTAGGTTGTAGTCATTCAATTTACTCTCTCTGCTTTTCTATCTATCTATCTATCCTCAACTATTGTATTTGGCTAAAGGAGGGAGATATAATGAAATATGCTTCCCCTTTCAATTCATCAGGGAAATGTATCTTTGTTTAATTCCCTGTTTTGTTTGATCATTCTTGTTAATCTTACTTACTTTTACTTGCTTTCTTGCTTCCTAGCTAGCTACCATTTGCAACTATAGCAACTTTTATTGGAAAATAACAGAAGCGTTTTTTCTGCCATTATCATGATGACTTTATTTTCTCTTTTTAATTTTGCTGCTCCACTTTTCAATTTTGAATGACTTTGTTCCCGCGACACTCGCCTCAAACCCATAACTACAACTGCTACTTGTACACACATAGAGAAATTTCAATGGCGGGTTAGTAATTAGAGAACATCAGACACGTGTGGTGGTGGTGGTGTTTGAAAGACGAGAACTGAAACGTAACATTCTCTTTGAATTATGTTCCACTTGCTTCCTGAAATCCTGCCTGCCTGCCTCATTTTGCTTATTAAATAAAGCTTGCTTATTATTTCCCCCACTCCCCTCCCCTCATAACATTATAACGTTCTTCTTCTCTATTTTCTTTCATTTGTTGATGTGTATTAAGTGTAAAAATAGGAAAATAATTCAACTTTCTAATTTACTGTCGTTCCCATTTCGCGTGCGCTCTCTCCTTTTTCCGTGTCTTCGAGTTTTGTTCAAGTATGGCACTTTTTCTATTTTCTCGCTAGCTCCCACACCTAATCGTTGAGGAGCGGAGCTTGTGACAGCCCCACGTTTTTTATATCGGTTTTATGACAGTCATGAATTTTTTACATAGCTTGTGCGCCTTTATTTCGTGCTTCTTGCATTTTAAATTGGACCTTTTTTGCAACATTTTCCTCAATAATTTGACTCTTATCGCCGATCTCAACAACTCTGTTTCAGATAGATGCATCACTAATGGTCCATGCACGCGGAGCACACACGTCTCCCCTAGTTGTAATTGTGCTAGAAGTGATAATAATAATAATAAATAAAAAACACCTTCACCATCAAATTGTAGCAACGACCACCCTCCTCCTCCGCATCCCCTTCCTCACAACCAATTTTTATTACCAACGTCATTTTTGTTATTATTACCACAGTTATCATCAACATTGCTTCCCCTTTCCCGCCCAATTGTTGTTCTCGTTATTGCTGATCGTCTGCACGTTTGTTCACGCAGTAATGTTTGACATTATCACAATATTGAGCATTGTTAGCAAGGTGTTAGACGATTCGCCCAAAAGTTACGACGCCGTATCCGAGTGCAAAAAATTGGAACCCTGGTGTTCCTGTGGGTTCTCAGATGGCGAGACGATTTACTCTCTCAGCTGCAACCGAATCAAACACCCGACTTCAATGCCCAACTTCACCCACTTAGATTTGAGATACTTGACAAGCCTTGACTTCTCTGAAAGTTATTTCGGTAAAACCTTAACTGACGGCAAACCGTTCGATTCTTTAAGAATTACGAGCAAAGACGTTCAGTTTGACCTGCGAAAGTGCGGCATTACTTCAATATCAGAATCGTTTACCCAAGTCTTGGGTCCTTCGGCCACTATGCTGAAACTCTCTGACAACTATCTGTCAAATTTGCCTTCTCTAAAAAGACTATCCTCGCTCCAAACCCTCGATCTATCAAACAATCGCTTTAAAAACGTACCCTCGAACCTTTGTGAGGCGTCGTCATTGCGCGCTGTCAACTTCGCGGGCAATTCTTTTCACGCGGACATTTCAGAACAGATCGCGCCATTTTCACTTTGCCCGAATTTGAACAAAGTTTATTGGGACAGAAATCGACAAGTCGACTGTTCCTGCGATTCTCTTAAGCATTACATGTGGTCGCATTCAAACGGACCTCCTTTCGTTGAAAAGGAAACTTCGAAGTTCATCCGCTGTCATCAAAATTCGCAAATTGAATTTACAAGAAATGAAATGTTAATTAGTTTGAATCAAATGCAAATTTGTTCAGTTTGTAATTGCACAGAATATTTAATTTCTTTGTCCGTTCCGAGTGTGTTTCCTTCTGTTCTTTTAGCTGTAGTATTACCCTTAGTTCTTTGTTCTATTTTGGCATAAAAATTGTTTTATTTTCTATCCCGCAGCCAATCTGTCGGTCACAACAATTGTGTAATACTTTTTTGTCTGAGCACTATGATTTAGGTTTTCTTTGTAGTAATAAATTACAAATTGACTATGAATTGAACAATAAATGGTAATTTTCTATAGTTCTTAGATCTACTAATGTTCTGCTTTTCGGTGCTAAATTTCTTTCAATTTTCTTTTGTAAATCATTGTCTAACCCTAATGGAAAATAAAACTTATCATCCGAGTTTTTGAGTCAAAGTGCATCCATATTCTAAGGCACGCCTCTATTGGTTATTTCTTCCTGGAGCATCTGTGCAGTTTCATAATTTAGAAGTAACGATCGAATCATTTAATTCATATTCTCAGGTAACGACAGATGGAAGCTTTAATGACAACGGGATCGTGTTTTTTTTCCACTTTGTGGGGTTCTTTTCTCCATAATGAAAAATAGATTAATAATGTTATAATTATAAATCAATGTTAAATTGTGGCGGTGATGAACAACGCCAAGGAGCCGGAAAAGTTTCAAATAGACAAAATTAAAGAAAGTTTGGAAGCGAAAGTTCTGAGAAAATTAAGATTTGTTGAATTTTTGTGACAAAGTCGTGGACCAACAAGTGAAGTATGACTTAAATTTCTCTTGAAAATTGTTTTTTTTTATTTCTTTTAAGCGGTATGGAATGTCTAATTCTGACCAGTTAAACTTTACGGCTTTGTTTTTTCTTTTTGCCTGGAAACTACAGGGGACGGAAGTAGTTTCGGATCAAAAGTTGTAACGACGGTTCTCATGAAACGTTATTAGTTGCTTCCTGCTATGTGTACTTTTTTGCGTAGCTTCCGACAAATTCTTATGTTTGGGAACTTTAAACATATTGGAGTTTCATGTTAACATGGACTTATCCTTATCTTAGCCTCTAAGTCCAAACCAATACCTTTAACTGACCACACATCCGATGTCTTCAACTGTTCCCATTGTTTTCAACTCTATATAAGATTGTGAATTTTCTATGTGATGAACGAGGTTGTTTATGCTTTCGTTGAGCGAGACATCAAGAAAGACGGAAGGTCGCTGTATTTGCTGTTTACTTACGCTTCTTTTATTAATTGCTCTCGAACGAAGTTGGCAGCATTTATTGTAAATGTGTTGGTCTTTTCAAAAATTTTTGTTTTTCTAGAACATTCTTTGACTTCTCGAGTGACTTTTTCACGCTTCACTTCTTCATGTTGAGTGATTTCATTTGCTCGCATTCCGAAACAAAGTTTGTTGCTAATGCAAAAGTGGTTGTTAGCGTTTGAGTATCAAAGCCGTTGTAGCGTAGTGATTAAGATGTCTGACTGTTATCCTGAGGGTCGCGGGTTTGAACACCTATGAGGGCCGGGTTTTTGCAAGCAAAATGCTAAGCTACACCCCTAAATTAACTAATAGATACTTTTATCCAGTTCATTCCACGTCAGTTTGTCCCACGTGACAAAAAGATTGGTAACATTGATAGCACTCCGTAACTGGTGACAACTATTTTTAACCAAAATTTTTTTATCGAATGCTGAAGCAAATGCTAAATTAAGAAATGTCATCGAGTTCCTGGGAAAATGTGTTTAATCGAGGTCTGCCCTATTGTTGATATCTGGATTTTGTAGCTGAAGCTGTAAAGCAATTTGCTGTCAAGGATCAGTTCTGAAAATTTCTAGATGTCTTTTCTCTAATGTCTTTTCTTTGCTTTCTACTAAGATCGTTAAGCTCGTGAATATGAGCTAATATTTCCAAGTGATTTGATAACAGAGAGTTTGCGCTTAAGAATTCCCGAAAAAGGAAATTAATATTTAAGTTGCATTATTCTTTGGAGTCATTTTTAGAAATCAATTTTCACCTTCGATGTAAACATTTTCGCTGACTAACAGAACAGAGTATGCAAACGCCGATCGTTCGCATTTTTTAATCTGAATTGTATCTTTTTCATATTGCGAATATCCTGAGCCATGCTCATACGACGTCTATTTAGCCTGTGTGAGGGTGACGAGCGGTTTTTTTTATTTCGAGCATGGTTGCTGCAAAATTTTGAAATTATCTGCTTTCATTTTGTCTTTATCTACGAAATAGTTAGCCTCTGCCTTCAAGCAGAGATCGTCGCTCCAAATGTGATGTCATGAGCAAATATGCGAAAACAAACTATAGGACTTTTGTTGAGAGAATATGCCAGGATTTTCGCCCAATGCAAAAATACGCATCGAGCTAGAATGGCCAGTATAGTATTTTCATATAAAATATACTTCAATCTCCGCGTAAGAGGAAAAATTTCAACTCTGATATGAGATTGGTCGTTGAACAATTTTTGTTTCCAGTAGAATTGAAATATCTCCGTGGAAAAGATGTGTTTCTAATTTATATGACTGATTTTTGAGGCAAATAACTTTTCACTTCATGTCAAGTATCCCGGAGTGGCGGGCCTGAATTGATAGGTAGGAGTGAAATTTCACCTATATACGGTTTTCAATTACCATAAAGTTTGGTAAATTGTTTCGGCTTCCCATGCTAATTTGTTTCAAGCATTATCTAGAGAGTAAAATTTTCTAATATTTCATTGATAGGCCGATACGTATTAATCCTAGTGATCCTAGAAGCTGCCAAAATTGTTATATTCAGAAGGCATATACAAGTTGATTTCTCTTCTTTCTGTAAGAATCTTGATCCGCTCTTGAAATAGCTGATTAAGAAACTGCTGTATACTAATGCGATATTGTTTTGTTGATCTGAGCTTTTGTTTTCATTTCTTCCAGGCGTTTTGATGCGCAGATGATAAATTGGGCTTTTTAATTGAGAAATGTGTAGAAATAATAAATGGTGCTTAAGAAGGGTAATTGCTTTTAAAGTAATTGCTTTTCAAGTAAAATAAATTTACTTGATCTGAGAAAATGCTGTGGTTTCATTCTCGTTCTTTATTAAGTTTATGCGAGATGGTTTTAGTGTATCAGAAGCTTCTTCATTAACTTGCCGATATGCGAAGATTATGGTAGTTTGATTTGATTTAATAGGAGACTTGTCTCGTGACTTTCCAATGGGCCATTAATGTTTTGCTCTTTTTCAAAAAAAGATTTGACTGCTCTTAAGAGATGTATTCATTTTATGTGTTGTGATGTGTTACTCAAATATTTCGGCCGAGTGACAACAAGATGATGATGGTGATGACTCTGGTCATTTTCCAATTGATTACTTGAAAAGATGCTGCATGTTTGTAAATATATTTACGTAGATGGTCAGTTTGTTAAAAGTTGCTAGTTTTGTGGTTGAAATTTCTTGTGGCTTTTTCTCATTGGATCATAGGAAGGCGAATGTAAAGTGTATACCGTAAGATTAATTCAAACAACATAACATAAGCTTCCACTTCAAAATTTAGGAAATATTGTTTGTCTCGAATACTTCGTACAAGTTTTAATTCAAATGCAAGATGCATATAATTCACAGTCAGGGTGTGAAAACTTTTTTGCAATACCATGAATTTTATGACGTAATAATTTTGAATTTTTTTAGATGCTGTTTTATTTAAAGACTGCTGAGCTCCTCGAGAACTACAAAATCGACAGAAAAGGGGATAAACTGATAAGCTCAGAGTGTTGCCATTGTTATCTTTGTAAGTTGGTACTATACAAGGCTCACCTTGTGAATTTTTATTTTTGATTCCTAAGCGAGGGTTCAATTTAAGCTCGTGTGGTTTTTTTTGTATATTATCTTGCTAATGGGACGCAATAGTCTTCTACATTTAATTGCTCTCTAAGGGAATTATGCGTTATTTGGATCCCATTGGTCTCTTTACAACCGGAGAAGGAGTTTGCTATTCTGAAGGTTGTTACGAATCGAAGAGCAGTATTGGTATTATGCATGTTTTTAATTTGAAGCAAATTTGTTCATGACTTGCACTTTGACTTCTTTCTTTTCGAACATTGACTGTTATAGAACGTTGACTTCTGTTTTTGAAATAGCGCAAACAGTAGCTAATTTGTAATTATGGTAATCAGGAACTGCTGGTCAGATTCAAGGCCAAAAAATTGTTTTGAGAAGTTTTGATACCATAACAGTCCCTCCTCTCGATCCAAACTAGAAATGTACACTACCACCTACCTACCCACTTCCACATACCTCAACCCCCTCACCCCTTAGCTACCCCGACCTACCGAATCCAATCTAGTCTGTCACCTACCTACCTAACCCCAATACCCACACCCCCACCAGCGGTCATTACACCGATTATTGTGTCTGCGTTTTTTAAACTACTTCCTATAGTTTTGTTGGGCTATTAACTTCTGCGCTTTGGATTTCTCTCTTCAAAACTGATTTTGGTAATTTTAGTTAAAAATTAAAATTGCATGACTGTTCGAATTGTTTCCGGTATTATAGCGTTTTTTTAGCTGAAGCTGACTTTTCTTGAACTTGACTTCTTTCTTGAACTTAGACATTTTCCTTTTGGAATACAAACTTCTGTTTTCGAACGCTGAGCATTAACATGAAGTGCGTAGATTGTTTTTAATGTGCACTAATTAGCGTCCTCTGTATATACAATTGTACATGGTGAAATGGTCATTTTGCACGTAGAGATGTTCGCCAATTAAAACTCTGTCCACCTCTCTAAACTCATACTTCCTCTAAACTCCACCTCTCTTAACTCATACTTTCCAAACCTAACCCAACCCCCCATACCCCCCCCCCCCCCAAACACCCCGCACACTCACGCACATAAACATTTAATTGCTCTCATCACGTGCCAGTACATTGAAAACAATATTATTTTAAGAACAATGAACTTTTAGCTAATGCCTCAGGCTGTTTAAATTTGTTGAAATACATGAAATTAAATTTGCAAAAGCTTTCGGATCCGTACTGAATTCATCCAGCTGTTCTTAGTCTTTTTGGTTTTTGATTGCCTTGAAAAAATGAACACCAGAACTATTGAAAAAAATTGTGAATACTTGCCTCGAGGTTTTCTTTGTTCTCAGTCTGCTTAACTTCTGAGAGATCGAGAAAAGGAAGTGCGAGTTTTCATTTTTTTCTCTGTTGGTAGCGCTGGATTTCGAAGATAAGACTCTTCAGATACCTTAGTATTTTTCCTGTGTTATCTCTTTTTGAGTAAATATAGGATTATAGGATATTAATAATAGGATAATAAGTAGATGAATTCCTTTCACTTTGACTGTGGGCTGTGATCTTTATCAACATCTTCACCAACACCGCAGTGGGTGAGATGTGGTTCCAGGATTAGGGGAACCAGGTGAATCCTCACTCCCAAGTAAAGAGATTGATAACTGTATTGCAGTCGTGTTGGACAGATAGTAATAGCTCCAACCAATTTACTACCTCAACTGGTTGCTATCACAGGAGCGTGATCTTGAGGTCTGTTGGGTACATTTTGTATTGAAAGATATGCGATAATGTGTATCATGGCGTCGTTTAGGCCAGCATTTTTGAATGTTGGAGATACTGGTTAAGCATGAGAAAAGCAGAGGGCATTATCTTGTTTTCAGTAATGCCAGTAGGATATGGGTAATCGGTGGTAGTGTCTGTTCTTAATTTCGCTGAACTGTTTATTTTTTATCTTGCTTTAATTAACCCTTGCGCGCGAGCCGTACTTATATGGACGTTTTTGAATGTATGCCTGTATTCTACATGATTAAATTGATGTTTTTTGGTGTTGTGCATTTGTAAACGATCTCCATTCATGGCCGATCTTTTTGATGGCTACTGTTGGTGAGGGTAGTTAGATAATCGCCGCTGTGAATCTCTTAACTACCGGTTAATAAATGCTGCGACAGCTTTTTTCTTCACAGGCAGCATATACATTTGTTGTGTAAGTCTGTGATGTCAGACCTTTTTAATCAATGTTTTTTTTGTGCGTGGCGGGTGTTATAATTGAAACTTGGTGTTGGTTTTATCTAATATTGCTGATGGTGAAGAACAAATAAGGAAACATTGTTCAAGACACTGCGACTAATAGTTTTATATGTTACCGTGTCTTTTTTGAGAAATCCCAGTCACTGTCGGCAATTGTTTTCTAGAAATTGTTGCACTTATGTAGCTTTGCTTTTGGATTTTTTTGTGTTTTCCAAAACCAATCTTGCAGTCAAAAACAACACTAAGGATCTATCTTAATTTCGGATGTGTTGGAGTCGTGCTGATAGTGAGTTAAGCATTCCACTTTGGTTCCTGCCCGAAGTTTTGAAAACAGTGGCACTTGACTTAACATTTGAGAGTTTCAGTGTTTCTGGTGCATGTGAGTTAGATGTGGTGATACTTGGTCTCGAAGTTTGTCTGCCTCTAGGTTGTACGTAATCAAATTGATATTGTTGTTTTTGTAGACTAAATCAGTGACACCTTATTTTTTCACTTCAGAGAACTTTTCAAAATAAGCTTCCACAGGTTGCAAAAAATGTTGTACCCCGACCGTTTGGTTTAAAGGGACGAAGAGAATTTAACAAGAAAGACGGGAGAAGTTGAAGGGCTGAAAAGCTGTACAAAGATTTGATTTAACTCGTGGTCGATAACACGGGTCGATGAATTTTAAATTAAATTTGGAACTGAAAATATACAAAAATTAGCTCGTATTTATAGTAATTACCTATGCGAAAATATAGAGAAAATTTAGATTAGCGAAAAATATTTTACTTGATTGACATGTGAATAGATCTGAGTTCCGAATCCCAGAGGTGATTTTCTATTTTCATCAACATTTCATGAGAATCATATTTGACCTAGGTACAATCGAGTTCATCAGTTGGAGGTCAGTGGATGTTAGAATCAGGTTTCTGTTGGTGGGGGAATTTACTTCTGATATATGATTGATAGGTCAATAAGATAATGATGGCGCCAAAACAAAATTAGAATTGATTTTAGTTTTGTGGCCATTACTTATTGACATAGCAACAAAGTTCGTCAGGTAAGTTCTTCTTTTGCTCTTTGAAACTTCAATAAAGAAAACTTTAAGTTTCTTGATGTTTCTTTGAAACCATTACATCCTCCCTCCTTTTTAAGCAAGTTTCTGGGTATAGGTTCTCCAAATCTGTCGGGTTGTTTTCTTTTTCTTGTTGATGTTCTTGAAGGCTCTGGTGGTTCGGGTTGTTGGTGCTCTGCAGCTGATGTGGCTGCAGAAGCTTCATCCTGATGTGAAGGTCCCACATCTGTGTTCTGAAGTTGTGGCTCTGATTAAGATATGGTCTCCTCCACTGCTGGCTCGGTTTTCACATTGTCCTCTTCTAGTCTCGCAATTTGGTTGTCGCTCACTAAAATAGTCCGTGTTGAGTTTTCGGGCTGTATGAAAGATGTGTTCAAGCCCTTCCTGACGATGAAGGTAACAGGAACTGTCTTTGTGTTTTCATTGGCCTTGAATGGGTTCGCACAATTCGAAATCTGCTATTGCTGGTAGTCTCACTCTGCGTCCCAACAGGAGTTCAACTGGAGTTTTGCTCCCCGTCTTTGAAGTGTTGCGATGTGTCATCAGTGCCCTTTGCAGGAATGCTCCAAATGACACATTAAGATTGGGACTCCATGCTTGAAGTGCCCGCTTCTCTGTCTGAACTGCTCTTTCAGCTAGTCCATTAGCTCTTGGATGATAGACGGGTGATTCTATTTTCTTAATTCCCAGTGGTTCACACCTCTGTTTAAGGTCACCACTTACAAATTCAGGACCATTATCAGATACTAAAGGTTTTGGCATTCCGAATCTTGCATAGATTTGACTAAGATATACTTTAACTTGTTTCTAATGTTCTATTTCCCGCGGTGAAAGCTTCTATCCAGCCAGAACCCGCGTCAACAATTACTAAGATATTGCCTTGGTCCTTAACGTGACCCTAGTCCATGTAGAGACGTTCCCAAACGTCGGCTTCTGGCCACGCAGAGACTGTTTTTCCCAGGCTAGGACTGTTCATTTGACAATTCTTACCTTAACTAACAAAATGCTGAACGTCTTGGCTAATGCCAGGCCACCATGCTATCATTCTGACTGATGCCTCAGTTGCATTCTTCCAAGGATGTGTCTCATGCGCTTTTTGCCAAAACCAAGTGTCGTAGTTTGGGTGGTATGAAAGGAACCAAGACCTGAAGATGATTCCATTGTGTATGGTCAGTGCATCTTTGTGTTGTTCGAATCCTTTTTCCATTTTTGAACAATGTTTCCAACTGCCTCTTTTGATTCGTTTCATTATGTCTGTTTGTTCCAAGTTCAGTTTTGATTTCTGCTTGGGTCACCGAATCACTGTGAGCGAAGTAGATGTTATTGATTGTGAAAAACACTCGATCGTTGTTGGATTCGTCTTCGTCAAAATCCATTCTGCTTTAAGCATCTGCATGGAGTATCTGCTCTCCTAGTGTGTACTTCAGCTCATAATCAAAGCCCGTTAGAGCTCTTGTCCATCTTGTGATTCTAGCCGATGCTGTCTTCGGGATCTCTTCGTCTGGTGCAAAGATATTTGAGTGGTTTGGGGTCCGTCTGTAGGGTAAATTGTCTTCCAAGCAATTGCTTCAATCTTGTGAACACAAACACAATTGCCAGTGCTTTCCGCTCTATGTTCGAGTAGTTTTGCTCCACTGGAGTCAACTTTCTCGATACATATATGACTGGATGTCCTTCTTGCCAGAAAACCCCGCCACTGGCTTTTTCAGAGGCGTCAGTAGTAACTGTTGCTTCTTTTTGTAAACTGTATGGCTGTACAAGTGGGTTAGCACAGTTCATTTTTTATTTGTTGCTTTTTGTTGCATTTTGCCCCATCAGAAATCGCTATTTTTCATGTTATTTAAGGGTAGCATTTTTGTTGCAAAAGCAGAAATCATTCTTCCGTAACATTTTGCTAGCGCAAAAAACGATTCGAGTTGTTTGTTGTTAGTTGGTGCTTTTGCATTTTTTTTCAACATGTTTGGGATCTGTTGCTATTCCCTCCTTTGAAATGGACTATCCCAAAAAAACTAACGCTATCGACTAGTTTTGATTTAGACTTTTTCTCATTAATAGTAAATCTTTTCCCATGTAGTCGAATCTTGATTGCAAGCATTCTTTTATCGAAACGTTCCTTGGTAGTTCCATACACCAACACATCGTCTTGAAAGATCACAACACCTTTGATTCCTTTAAGTTTTGATTCGATGCAATTCTGGGAGATTGAAGAAGGGTTTTTCAATCCCTGAGGTAGTCGGCACATCTTGAACAGTCCCTGAGATGTGTTGATTTGTGCATATCTTTTGCCTCTACATCAAGTTCAATTTCATAGTAGGCATCTGAGAGGTCAATTTTGCCAATGTATGAGGCACCATGTAGGTTGTGGAAGATCGTCTCCATGTCTGGTATTGGGTAGTCCTCATCCATTACCTTGCCATTGATATGCACTTTCAATTCCACGCAAAGTCTGTTCTCCATTCTTCTTTCTCTGCCACACCACTGGAGATGCATTAGTGACTCCTCCTGGCTGTACCGGTTCAAGGATGCCCTGTCTGACCATCTGTTTCGGCTTCTGTGTGACCTTGTCTTGAAGAGGTAGAGGTATTTTTCTGGCTCTGCAGAACATTGGCTGTGATCCTGGTATCAGCTTCACATGAGCTTTGTAACCCTTTACAGCAGGTAGGTGCTCGGTTGTGATGTTGTTCACACCGTGCTTGGGTAGAAGATCTCTACCAAGTAGTCCAAATTCGTTATCAGACTGGACAACTGCTAGTCGTTTTTGTGTGAGCCTGCTTCCGTTCCACTCAACGTCACAAGTAAGTGATCCCAGAAGCGTTAATTGATGACCATCATAAGCTTTGAGATGTCTTATTTTACCATCCAACTGTGGTTTACCAAGCTCAGTCCGTATTTTTAATGATATCACTGTGCTATCTGAACCTGTGTCTACCTGCATTTTTACTTTGCAATTATTTATTGAGATATATTCCCATGTCGCAGACATGCTAAAGATTTGTTCTTTAGTTTAAAACATTCCCATCTCCGATGCTTGAGATGCTTGCTCTGAAGAATTTCCTTCTTCGCAAACGTTATTCTGTTTATTGTACTTACCTGAATTGCGCTGAGTTGTCGCTAGTTTTTCTAATCTGTACAAGAATTGGTTATTGATGTTTGGCCTTTTTTATTAATGATCAGAGCTCCTTGCAACATATTGGCAATTTTCTAATTTACTAAGTGTAGCAGAATTTTGGATCATTTGGCTCCTCTGAGTCTTTGGGTTTTTTTCAAGCTGTGTTCCTTGTTTTTTTTAACAATTGTATTTAATAACAAGGCAATTTCGGCATGTGGAAGGTATTTATGCCCGTTGAATTCTGCAGCAAGACGCCAATAAGAAATTGTCATAAGTATGATAATCAGGGGTTATAGCATCTTTTTTCTCATTTCAATTAATTTTAGCAAATCGTCGGATCATTCGCCACCAATATGGACGAGCAATTTGACATTGAGTTGACCAGGTTTTAGCGAAAAGAATCTTGAAAGCAGTACCACAGTTTGGTCGCGATTCGTTACTTGCTATGAATCATTCTTTTTAATGCACGGCTTTTTAATGCACGGCTGCTTGTCCAACAGTTTCCTACTGCTCAATCGAAAACGAGTCGCTCAAAAACTGTCTGTAAATGCTTCATTAAAATGGAATGTTTTCGAATGGTTTTTAAAATCCCAAATGATTAGAAATGAGAATTCATGTTTTCAGGATCTGAAAATTTGCGGGAGCTTTTAGTACGAGCATTCGATTGGCATTATTCACTTTTTCTGTCCTAAGTTTCTTTAGGACAATAAGTTTAAAAGCAACCCTGGCTCACTGCTTAAGGTAGTACATATATTTAGAGTTATTTAGAGTTTGATCGGTGGCGATATTATATCTTTCATGTGCAAATTTGTCGCTTCAAACTCGAATTAGTTGCACATAAAACAGAAACTCAAACGACGCGTACGAAGGTCAAAAAACAATTGCTGTTTGCCTGAACCGTTAAGCATTTTTCTGCAGATTGCAAATAAGATGACTTGAATATTTTGGTCTTCTATCAGTTTGAACTTAATATGCTATTTGAATCATTTAATACAGCGTTGCGGTTTTTATTTGTAGATCAAAATTTTTTGTTGTTTTTCACGGTATTTGTTGCTGTAGTTTGCAATAATTAACTTTTTTGGAACAATAACTAGCTTTTTTTATGTTCAACATATGATTTGAATGTTTATTGGTCTGCTAATTCTCTGATTGTATTGTAAGCGGTACTAAATTGAGCTGAAAATGATATTAGCCATGTACGGCCGTCCGTCCAGCACATACGTTACACGTCAACGAACGAATTTTTAGTCATTTTCAGTAATTGCTGCTAAAATTGGTGTGTAAATTCTGTCTTTGCTCTGATTGGCCAGTTTAGAAAGTAGTAGTTACGTCATTCCGTCACACCAGAGCTGAATGAACCAAATGTAGTTCTGAAGTTGTGTATATGTGTGTAATAGTGAACTGAAAGTGTATTTTCAGTTGAAATCGTGTTACTGCTTGCCGCTATTTGGTGAAGATATACCAGCTATCTATGTAAGTATAGTAGTAGTATATACCTTACATAGTGGCGTGTTATTGCGTACTTATGAATCACTCAAATTTACCTGTTTGTATAAGAACTTCTAGAATAATCTCACTTACGAGATTTACACATTCGTTATTTGTTTTGTTCGATTTTGTCGCTTAGTATTTGTTACCTCTGCTTTCACATTTTTGGGTGACTCGACGCGCTTATTTATTAAGGCTTTGCTATTTTCGTTTACTTATTTTTGCGCGAGTTGGAAGATTTTGGAGCATGACAAGCCTGTTATATTATTTTTTAATTTAGAAGGCATAAGTACCTCGCTAATTGAAATGCTGAATTGATTAAGTGAATGAATTTGAACTGAAAATTGAAGCTTTTGTAACATAAAGACCTCTAGAGAAGTAATTAGTTTCCTGTATTTACATGGAGGAATTTTCACATTTCGTTACTTTGAAAATTGAACTTATGGTGATGCTATTATCAGCCGTTTATTCAACGCAAGCTTGTTTGTAGCTGACTTCCTTTTTCTGTACGAAATTTTAAAAGCAGTAGATTTTCACCATTTACGATTGCTAGAAGATAAAATGATTCAGTAAAGTAAATCAATATTTTAGAAATTAGCTTTTAGATAATGCTGATATGTTGCCCTGTAGGTTGTTTGTTTATATTAGGTATTAAAATTTATCTCAAGAAAATTTATTGTGCAGAAAACTTTGCTTGATCGCTTTGACTTCTCCGGTGAATTTTATCACGTTTTTGGTTTCGTTTGCGCCTGACTTGATTTCGCGTGATCTAATTTGTTTCATTCAGAATTGGAAGTTGGTCAACTCCTTTGTGTCGCGATTGTCGTTAGTTTACTACAGGAATTCAGACCATTATTTTTAAGGTACGTCAAAAAGACCACCTAACTTTCAGAATTTTTTTTGTGAAGCCGCTCGTCAACCGTCGTTTGCGAGCTTCTCATTTGGCGCCATTCGATTTAGTTTGAATTTGAAACATATAGAACAAATTTATTACCGAGACTTTTTGTCAACTGATTCTGATCTTATCCTAAACAAATTCGCACGACTTCTGTTGATATTTTCATACTATAGTTTTTAGACTGGTGTTCTGTTTTTTTAAAAAATAGCCGCAAAGCTATTGTTGGCCTTCTCTTGTTTTTTTTTCAAGATTTTTCTGTACGACCATATGACGTCACAATCAGCTCAAATCTGTTTTGTTCATTCGTTCATTCAATTTGAATTGCATGCGTGAAGTCTCTTTCCGCAACGTGTTTTTTTGTTTATTCGACTTTACTTAATCTCAAAAGTAACTTCCTCTCTCTCAAATTGATCTTTCTTTACTTAAATTCAAGAAAAAAGATCAAGTGAGTGACACTGTAATTGAAGGGTATTTAAGAACCGCTAACAAAAGCAGCAATAAGTTATACAGATTCTCAATCAAAGTATAACATCTCAGCATTTAATGAAAGCAGAAATTTGTTTTGTCTGTTTTTCTTTTTATCTTTTTGAGACCTGAGATCTACGAAGCTATCGCGGCTTTCTTTGACAATCTGCCAGCTATGTTCAAGTCAAATTTTCTGTACGCCTGATTTTGACTTTTGTCAGGTAAGTTTTTGTAGGTACTGTAAATTTCTTACGATATGATTTTTTATCATGTCCTATTTTTTTGAAACACCAATTTAACAGTTTAAATTTCTGAAACTTTGAAACCATGTCTGGTCATATTAAAACTATCAAATTTATACATTTTTTTCAACTTACATATATGGTTTGTTGATGAAGTGACATCCTGTAACTTTTTGTGATTTATTTTTTTAAAAATTCATACGACAAAAAGCTCTTGTAAGTTCCTTATTTCTAATTATTCTTTTCAATTTCTGTGAAGAGTTGAAACGAATCTTCAAGTATTGATTAAACATGACGGATAGGAAATAATTAGTAACAGTCTGGCCCCATATGCTTTTTTTTCCGTAGGTAATTCTCGTTCTCCATTGTGTGGCAAATAGCTTTTGGCTAAAGTCTGCTTATGAGAGTAATAATAATAGCTGTGGTGGTTTTTAACTTTTGGTATAGGAAACTTGTATGGTTTCAGTCACTGTGAAGTGATAGTAGATACTACAAGGCGGCTCGGTAATGTGCGATGGCACATAAGGTTCTGACCCCGCCTATCCACAATTTTGGCATAATTGTCTACCAAATGAGGAACAGATAGAAAAACCCAAAAAATATTTTTTGCGAATCCCAAAAAAGTCCAAGTCTTTTTCAAAAAATTCTGTATGAACGATAAGATAGCCTCCAAAGCAAATAACTCAGTGGAGTAAAAATTGATGCATTAGATTGCTTTAATATGTCAATATTAAGAAAGCGAGTCAAGACGAACGGCAAAATCAAACAACAACAACAACAAACATTAATTACATCAAAAAAAGTATGTCCCTCTTAAAAACTAAATTTAATAAAAAAAGTCAACATCAGATAAACCGTCAGATAAACCGTCAGATAAAAAGTCAACCGTCAGATAAACCTAAAACTAAACAAAAATAACTTATAAATCACCAGAAAACATATGCGACCAGTCCATAAAAAGGTTTGGTAACAATTATACAAAAAAGAACAAAAACATTAAAGTAAAAAAATTAACTTATTTTTTTGAAACAGTTAACTTTAAGGTAATAAATACCATTATGAGTCAATTAATATTACCACAAATTTGCGATAACCACTGTTTCTATAGAAGGGCATTAGGACCTGTCCTTATTCATTTTTTAAAGCGGCTAAAAAGAACAACAAAAAAAAACAAACAAAATTTCAAATGAAACTTGCCAGAAAAGGCTGTCAAAACCGTCAAGCCATATTTTGGTCCTCAAAATATATTCGATTGCGCCTTCTTGAAACAGCTATAATGTATTACGTGGCCATTCATTAGTAAGACTAAGTAACAAGTAGACAAAAAAGCGAAGTGCTAAAGTAATACTTTTAATTTTTTTTTGCGAAACAAAATTACATTCAATGTCATGAAAGGCATTAATTACAAAAAGAACTGTTTAAATAGGGTCGTTTATTCATAAAAGAGAAGCCCTCGAGAACTGCAATTATCAAGAATATTTCTTGCATCTACAAAAAGAACGTCAAATGACAAAAATCAAATTAATTTACTTTTTTTTTTGTGAAAAACCGGTGTCGAAGCCAGTAAGGTCATAACAAATTCTTTAAAAAAAGATTTTGGGACACCAATCCCTTTTATTCCCTTGACACCCATAATTATATATTTGACCTGTAATTAACTAACGAGATTAGGTAACAAAAAGAAACATAAAAAGAACAAAATTGCGAAATTGAAGTTTTTTTTTAATTTTGGAAAACGATTGTTTTCAAAGTCATGAAAGCCACCAGCTATCTACTAATATCAGAATATCGGTTTTTCTATTTTTCCATGAAAAGCCAATGAAAGCTATCACTATACAGGAAATTTCTTACGACCGAAACGACAAAGTATAAATGACAGTTAGACAAAATTTAAAAAATTCAATTGATTTCTTCAAGAAAGAGGCGTCGAAGCCGTTAAAACGATGATGTCTATCTTTTACGATTTTAATATGTGCCTTATTTTGAACGCTAATAATGTGAAATGAGAACTGTGATAATGTGACAAAATTAGAAAAGGTGAAAAACTGTTAAATATCAAAACAAACAAAAATCTAAAATCTTGTAGTATCAAAGCCAGAAAACAATAACTTCAGGCTTAAAACTGCAACCGAGAATAAATGTTAAATCAGTAGAAGGAAGAAGCAGTCTTTCTTTGCTGACACTAAGCTGGAAGTTGAACAAATTAAGAAAAAAATAGAGGAAAAGTTAATTAAGCCATTATTTATTTAAAAGTCAATTATTTTTTTTTTAAAAAAAGAAACGACCATAAACTTTCAAGTAAAAAACTAAATGCATTAGCTTCGACCTGCTTAGTAAGCGAATTGGTTGGACCTATCACTCCTGAACTTTGATTTGATATGTTCTGTTCTTTATTATTAAAAAAAAGGTCTTTTTTTTAAAAAAAAGACCGACTGATTACAACCCGATTTTTTTGGATTGTAACAGTCCAAGAATGGCCCAAAATTATCCCTGCTAATGCTTATTTTCCGTTAGGAACAACTGATTTTTCGAATGTTGTAGATATAGATAATTTGTTAGTTGAAAACTCAAAATAAATTCTGCATTTTTGATAATCAACGAGTAAAGCAAAAAAGGCAAAGTTTTAACTACAGAGCACTCTCAGCGGACTCTGAAGTAGAAATAGCCCCCCTCTGAGTCTACAAAGATTACAAGATTGTATGAGTGTTGTTTGGGGGTGTACTGTCGGCAAATTTAATCAAAGTGGACTAAAGTAGCTTATTTCGTGCTGTTTTTGATGAAAAAGGCTGAATTTTGAAATGTTTATCCAGATTTTTTGACCAAAAAAATTAACTTAAAACAATCAACAATGATTGTTCGTCTTCAAAAATAAAGTAAACGACACTATTCTTAAAAATTATAGCAAATTTTAGCAAAACTGACAAAAATTTAGGCAAAAATTCCGGAAAATGTGAATAAAAACAACGTGAATTCACTCTACTTTTTTCAGAAGTTTAAACCTCGATAACTCCCTGTAGAAAACGAAAATTTAAAAAAATCTTTTTTATTCCATATTCTACGCTGGACGAGCTTTCTAATGATACCAGTCTCAACTCTCTACGATGAATATATCGATCGGCGAAAATTCACGGAACAAAAAAAAACCCATTTGAGTATATAGTTCCTCCCCCCTCAAGAGGGTCGGAACAATTAATTGCTAGCAAATGAAGTTTCTAGTTATTTTTTTCTTAAGTCTTGCTGATATTTTTGACTCGAAGAGGAGTATTGTTATTATGCCAGTTTCGATAACTTTGAATCTTTCTGATGTTAAGTAGTGAGTATCTTGTGGTAATATTCGCGATAAAAAGTCATTTTGGGCTCTCAAGTTTTGAATCTTTAATAGTCTACCTCCATACCCTTCTACCACCAACCCCCCCCCCCCCCCACTCCCACCCCGCAATGACCCTGCCATCACCTAACTGTCGTCCAAATACCTCCAATCGTTGATCGGTAATGTTTGTTTTTTCTCAAGTGGAGTTTTTAAATTGATCTATCAAAGTTTTGAAGGATAATTGACTCATTTTAATTTTTTTGTGCGGTATTTTTGCCTGACCGACTCGACGTCTTGTATAATTATTTTTTTTTCACGCGTGAAGTCCCAATTTTGGCGTGATTTGAATCGATCGCAGACTGGAAATTATAATTAAATGACTCCAGACTAAAGCAACTGTTATTTTTAATTAGCTAAACAAAGGTGTCAAAAGGTAGTATCTGATTACGTGAACATTCTGTTATGTGAATGTGCTATATTATTCCTAAATAGATAAATTGTTAGTATTTTCTCACAATCCTTCCGCATCTTAATTACATTTCTCTTTTTACATTTCTTCACATTCATCAAAGGTGTTCCTATTATCCTTAGGCACGTTTTCCAAATTAATTGTAAAATATTTTTTCGTTAATTGTTCCGTTTACCGAGATAAAGGCAAAATTTGCTTTGTTCTTACAAAATGCTGAAACCTTCAAAGAGGAATTGTTCGCTGAAATTGAGCATTTCACATCGATAACAATTGCGCATTGTATATTTGCGTTTCTCTTTTCAATGCTAACGAGTTCCCCCGTCTCTGACAAGTGTCGTTGAAATTAACGTGTGTAAGTTTCATACGTTTAGTCATTTGCATTCCTACGTTATTTCAGCACTTGACAAACATCGGTGTATTATAGATCCGGACAAAGGCGCTGAAACTTGCGACAGAATCAAATTTACATTCAACCTATTGTTAATAGATAGATTGATATCTTTTCGTTTTCTTAAGTTGATTGTCTTTTGAGTTTTATCTTCGTTTCGACGTAGTATATGAGAACAAAGGAATGCGTATTTAAGCAGTTCAAATTGAAGATTGACAAAAGCTGTAAAGATATTGTATAATTGTTTTAGTGATTGGTTATAAAGCTTTAGTTATAACTCGCGGGCTTTGTTTACCAATCGGTCATGCGTTCTTCCTTTGATCAAAATTGACTGAGAAGTTCTTTCTTTTAGTTTCTTATCTTTCTTACTTTGTATTGAAGCTAATTTGTGTCTGTATTTTGACAGGGTACTGCATACAATTATCGAGGGAGGTACAGCAGCTAATGATAGTCAAGTCATCATTACTATCAGGTCTCGAATATCTTTCTTGGTTTTTTTTTATAATTTTTGTTTATTTTTCACCCGTGTTTTAGTCTTGGTTCATTGGTTTCAGTTTGATTTTTTGAGTGTTGGCGTTATTCATTTATTTTTGATTATTCATGATAATCATTTATTTTTGTGCTTTTCAAGGATTTGGTTTTGATTATTTTTGTCACTGTATCCTATGATGTAGATCTTAGAAAAATGAGTTTCATTGATTGCTACCTTTCAATCAGCTGTGGAATTTTAGTAGAATTTATAAAATAATAATTTTAGAGTTAGCAGCCATTGAGCTTGTGAAACTGGTATTGTGAAAATTGTTCGCATTGATTCCTTAAGTGTAAAAAACTTATTCTTCAGCTCGAAAAACAGTAATACTGACCAAAAGATGTCGTTATTTGTCAACCTAGTTTAATTGTAGACCTGGACGCATTCTGTTGCGGTATGCTTCCTACTAAATTTTTAAATTAGATTCTTCTTTAATCTATGTAATAAGCAACATTTAGCAGGACAGCATTGTACTTTTGATCATTTATCTTGCGCCATACGCCCCCCAAGTTATCACGGTTGAGTTAGTCTGGTTTAACCAGTTATAAAGCTAGCTAGAATCTTCTAAAGCGGCTAATTACATATGCCCCAAATCAAGACATTTTGGCATTGATATCATGAGCTATATGAGGTTGATTTGATGGTTTGTGTTTGCATTTCAAATGCCGTGACCAATAACCACATTTGAGTTTGTTCCTATCATTCACTGCCCGTTATTCTGTCAATGTACTGATTTTATATGCTTGTTTCATTTATCCTCGAACCGTTCATTATGAAATTTGGAGTAGTTGTTCTACTTACTCATTGCTATTGCGTCTTAAATTTGGTTTAAAATTCAGTTTCACCATTTTAAAATTATTAACAATCAAATTATTTTTCTTTTTTGTCTCGGATGGACAATACCGTTGTTTTAAATTATGGAATTGCACTAAATTGTATACAGCCGTTGATTCGAATACCTTAAATAATTGGTATGATTAGTATTCATAGAAAGGTGCACTTATGCTTTTGGGGTGAAGAATTTAGCATGGTGAAATGATAGAGGGGTGAAAAATATGATGCTAAAATATGGGGGGTGGTTATGGGGTTAAATATACGACAGCAATTTTTAGCTGAGCGTGATTTTTCGTTCATGCATCTTATTCATTGGGTGACATTTTGACTTTGGTTTTTTTGACAACATAGTTATTTTTGTTAGTCCATTGTGGGTGTTTTCCGCGCATTTGGCTTGTTGTTGTGTTGGTAGATGTTCTAAGTTATAATTGTGTTTGATCGAGTTTTCAAAATTTTTTAGCTCAATTTAATCGATACCGTTGATCGTAAAATCTAGCTGCAATGTGGTCTTTTGTTCATTCTCCTTGAGTTTTGTCGCTAATAAGGTGAAGAGTAAAATTCTAGATACGCGAACATTTCTTTAACCAATTTTATATTTTCAAGTTGCTTCTCTTTATCAGAATAAGTTTATGGAACTTCTAGTCATGCAATTCTCCGTGTTTTGAGATATCAAAATTAATTGAATGCTGGCTAGTCGCATTTGTTTTATTGCTCTTGAACGAAGTTCATAGAAATTATTGTAAACGTGTTTTTTATGCAAAATTTTCGCTTGACAATTTTGATTTTTCGAGTGACTTTTACGCCCTTGACTTTTTGCTTTTCGCGTGATCTAAAATTCTCTCTCAATCACAATTTCAGCAGCTGAATTCAATTGGCGGCAATTTAATACTAAAAGTTAAATGAAAAGTGCGCCGAAACTGGTGCCATTTTTTAACTTTAAATAATCTTAATATTGGTATATGTTAACCTCTAATGTGGTTATTTGAAGCCCACTATTGAACTTCTTAATCCCATTTAGGCTCCCCCCCCCCCCCGACTGAAGCAGGCTGCAATTCATTAGAGCTCCCACTAGTCGTTCGAGAGCAATTCTTCAGACGTTTAGTCGGTTATGTTTAAATAAATATGTCCGCTTTGGCGATGTTTTTAATAGACGCCCTCTTCTTCTCAGCAGGCTATTATTGCGCTCCTTCTTTTTGCAATTCAAAGAATTTGAATTTTATTGGGGCGCTCTTGTAAGATCTGTTCATACGTGTTCATGATTGTGAAGTAAATTGGAGAAGTGATCTTGGTCACGTCAAAACAGGAAGTGGAAGAAAAAATGAGCGGGTCTGCGGCGTCGTTTTTTTGCTCCAGTTTCAAAGTGTTTGGCTAAAATTTTTGTTCACATGTGGCAATTTGACTTTGATTTTTGCTAATTGTTTCAATTTTTGATCGGAATTTCTTCTAAGTTGTTTTGTCCAGTCCATTTATTGTCCCTTCTAGGTCTAGTTTTTTATCTAGCCAATGACAGAACTTGCTCAGCAAAGCAATCTAAAATGAACAGAATTATTACCAAAAATGGAATCAAAAGTAGAAACGGGATAAACCCATAAAGCCCAATTTTAGGTGCTTGAAGTTTGTTTTATTTTTTGAAGTCTTAGTTACCATCTCTAATGCTTATTGGTAGTGATACTACCCCCTGTATCTTTTCAACAAGAAGCAGGAGTATGTATAACAGCGGAATGAAATCAAAATAATTCGCACTTTAGAATGTTTTCGTACATCAATCAATTTTCCATTTCTTCTGTTCGGTTAATCCTAATCGAGGTAATGGGAATCAATCGCGGCTAATTCCGGTAATCTGCCGGGTATATTTTTGTTTAAAGTATTCATTTTTTTGTGTTGTGGTGTTGTTTTAAATGCAAATCATCAAGTGAAAAAGTCAAATGCCAATGGTAGGTAAACATTGCCGTTTTTATTTGTTACATTTTGTATGAGTTTTCGTATTTAGTAATTCTTAGTGTCAGTTTTTTGTTGTTGTTTTTCCTCTGTTGTAATGATTTTGAAAGGGCGATTTAAAATACACTTGTTGGAGGACGCTTTTGTTAAATTTGGTTTCCTTTTTTTACATCAGTGAGATTTCACTTGCAAAAACTTTAATTGGTAATGCCGTGTGATTTTATTGTTCAATGATTAGATGCCCTATATAAGATTTTAGAAATGTCAATACAACCGCAAAAGTGAAAGTTTCATTTTTGCTTTCTAAATTCAATTGGTACTCGGTTCTTTTATTTGTCTAAAATTTTTGTGAATGAGAAAATCAACAACATATTTGTTTGTCCCATACTCTTTTGTGTTTTGATTGGGGAAGTGTCGAGGCTTCTAGTTATTTCGGAAATTCCTTGGCCGTGTTCTTGTAGTTTTCTGGCGACCATTTGGTCACGCTTCCATAGCTGAAGATAGATGATTTGTGCACAGAGATATAGCCCTCAGCAAGCGAATTGTTTGTGTGACAATTTTTGCTAAACTGACGAATGTGGGTTTCCAGTTGGTTTGAGTGGTTAATTTTTTATCTCAAAAAGTGGCTTTCAAAGTTTAATGTTAAAGAAATAAATGTTGATTTTTGGTCAGCTTAGTGCAATATAAACAACATAGTTTAACAACAACATAAACGACTTTTAATAGGGCTCCTTAAATCAAATTATTAGTTTTAAGTTTTGAAAAATAGGTGGTCAGTTTCTTTTTATCTTAAGCTGTTTCAAGCAAGAAGTGTGAGTGTGACGAATCCTCGCTATCTTCTGGAAAGCTGGCAACTATCTGTAATCTTTTCCTATTATTCAGGTGATCCTTTTGATAGTATATCATTGCTCTCTTCCTCTATTTATTATCTGAAGATATATTCATTAAAAGAAACATTTTTTCCAGTTAATAGGACGTACAAATAATAAAGAGTAACAAAGAAATACAGCAATGGAGGGGACAGCTAGCAAGGCTATTTACTTCAGTTTTTCAGCCTGCTCTTAATTACTTGACAATGTTTAACTTCTGTTTATTTGCGTTTGGTAATCCAGTTGGTTTTTCATGGGATGTGTAGCATGATTTGTATTCTTGTGAAACTTAATTTTTATTTTATGTAGTTGAAATTGAACCGAAACAAAATATTTGGAAGAGAACAAACCAATTTTCACAATGCTGAAAGAGTTGAGTGGATCGAATTTTTTTACCCGATATCTGATTGCCTTTTTATTTCTTACAATAGCTGTTCATTTGGTAACAATAAGTCTTGCCGTATTAGAAATATTATTGGAAAAAAATCTCTTTACCTGAGATTTTTTGTGTACTTCAAGTGTCACAGAAGTGTTATTTTGAATTGATTTGCTCATACATAGAATTTGCAGGTTTGTGCTGTGATTGAAATGCGAAGATAATAAAATGTTTCTGTTCCTTTAAAATAACTCTAAATTTTACACCGATAATTATATTTAGTCTATAGTGATCTTCAGTGGGGATATCAGTCGTGGTATCTTCAGATTTTAAGTGGTATTCAACAGCAGCTTAGATGTTAAAAGGGTTGAGTTTGTCCTGGTCAAGGAGTTACGATTTTTTGTACTCCTCAGTAACGATAGTGTTTTAGTCTAGACAGTTCGTCGAGTCAAGTTGGATTTTAAGCCTGAGGGTTTTTCTTCAGTTGTGAGATTTTTTCCTTTTTGTGGCCTTGCTTTCTTAGTTGTTGGCCTGCTTATCATCGCACTATGCATGAAAAATTGAAATAGAATTATTTGTGTTGCTAGATAAAAAATTGATGTCGTGCTGCTAAATTTTGTCCTTTAGATATAACAAAATTTCTACACAAGTTCAGTAGCTATAAAATGGTTGCTTAATAATTGTGAAATAATTTTAAGATAATTGAGGTACTTATAAATTTAATACTTTCGTAGGCTGAATGTACAATCCCGGTTTTCTATATTGTTATTCACCTGAAGATAAAGGTGTGATAATTTAGTAGTGATTGATCAGCCAAAATTCACGTTCATCAATTTTAACACTTGAAACCATACTTCATGTGCCCTCATAATGTGGTGTATGAATCAAGCCACATGACAGTTGAAAGCGAAATTTGTGTTTAGAGGTGAATTCATATCGAGTGTTTGTTTGAGGACAGTGTTATCTGCATGTGACATTTGTAATCCTCTCCAATGTTTACTTTGTGATCCAGATCTTTCTAGATAGAAAGTTGTGGTCTTTGAGATGATTCTAAAGATATAACAGCAAACACTAAATCGATCACATTTGCTTTGAACTTATTCCTCTAAACTTTCTCCTGTTAGATGTCAAATAATTAAAACTTTATAACATTCATTTGTTCGCTTTTTGGTCTGTCTAATTAAAAGGGTGGAGCTTTATTAATCCAACCCTTCTAATTTATTTGAGGGCTAGGAACTTCATGCTAACCGGTTTTTTTTGTTCATTCAATGTTGGCCGATCAATACTTTTCCGGAGAGATAATTAAATGGCCCAATCAAAAGGCTCGCGAAAAATTGAGTCTATTTTTGAAAAGAGCTTTATTCTTGAAAAACTATATTTCTTGAGGAAAAATGGAGATGTGAGCTTTTCCATTTTTAAAGAAAATTTTGCTTCTTGTGAACTTGTGTTTTTGTTTAAATATACTTTAGATTTGTTAGGAAACGCATCTCTTGAAGTTGCTTTAGGAAATTACTTCAAATTCAAATAAAAACGATCAACAATGGAAGGCAAAACAGTGAGTAATTTTCTTTTTCGTTCCGAAATCAAGGTGTAATCCTAGCCATTATAAGTCAAGTAATTTTTTGTTATATTTCACCTTTACTGTTACCAGAATTCTTTACGCTTTGTTTGTGTGTGAACGAATTCTGGGTAATTGCTGTTCATATTTATCGCCAAGTTAAGGTAAAGAAAATCACACTAGTTAAAATGAGTTTAGATTATTATTTTTGACTAAGATCGAGGTTTTTTTAAAATTATTATTCTTGGTCTTTTTAGTATTCCATTGTGATAATTGTCTTAGTTTTAAGTTCTGATACATTAAGGCACCAAGCAATAAGTGAATTCGTACACAGCCCGTTATTTCGTAATGACAAATGTCGATTTTCCTTCCTAAATCAGTGGAACCGTCTGTCATTTTCGTGAAGATATCACAGATCTTTATCGTGGCAAGTTTGTATTGAATAAAGATTCATGGTGAATACTTTGGATTTGAAAATTTCATTGCTCACCATTAGTTAAGCAGGGCTCAACCTCCTCATTTTTACTAACCTGCTTTGACTAAATGAAAAGCTTGTTTAATTTTCGCTTTCATTTCAGAGATTGAGTTATGTCGTTAGGAAAGAGATACCGCGACGTAGTCAGAAAACAACATGAGTTGTCAGCCTATGTTGCCAGACTTCTCACACAGTTTGGCGTGGGCGTTCTGATTGGGTCTATTGCGCTGTTCATTGTGATTGGTGGACTGGGAATTGTACTGTCCTTCAAAATGAACGAGGATGCGATGGAGGTGATGGCACCCGTGGATTCCGTTTATTATCAAAGGTTAGTTAAATTTAGTTGCCCAGCGGCAATTGAAAATGGGACCCGGGGCACCTATCATACGAATTTCTTAGATATCATGCAAGGTTATATATGATATCTAGTAATCATACTAGTTCGTATATGATTGTGCGATATCTTGGTGGTTATGTAAGCATCATACAAATACACCAATCGTCACCAACTTACTCTCAAAATATGTCAATCGTAATGTTCTAAGTTACTAATGCCGAAAAATTAAAGCTGCTTAACTTTGAGAAAAAATTCTTTGTAATCATACTGGGTCATATATGATATGTATGAATCCTTAGTAGTTATAAAAGGATCATTCTAGTTTTAAATTTTTACTTTCTTTATATAAAATTTGGTGAACTCAAATGAGCAAGCGAACCGCACCTATTTTACCGGCAAGAAATGAAAATAAACTGTGTTATTGAGTAATAAGGGAAGGATGAAACACTTGACGAAAGATATTAAGCAACTAGAGCTCGCGTTTTGAGTAATCAAATTTTGCAAACGGGTTTTAAATCCAGGTTAAGGGGTCTGTAGTATGTCTTCTTGAGTTCAGAGTAAAGAATCAGCTTCAAAGCACATATTTTGTTATTTAATTTCTAGGCATCTATTTGGGATTTCTCATAATGGACGAAATAGAATAGATCCCTTGTTTTCCCTTGTTTATTTATTCAGAAAAATTCTCATCTGAAACTTTAGATATGAGAAATACAAGAACGTGTTCTACGAAGACAGCAATAACAACTACCAGCCTCAGTGGATCATGTCTGGTCTGGGCATGTACCTCAATGTCGTCATGTTCCCCAAAGGAGGCAAGGGTCGACCTATTGGGGGAGACAGCGAAAACCCTGAGATCCAGGGTCTGAATGCTATTAACCAATTCTTCGATTTAGTGGAGGCGTATAATTCGACGGATGGAAAAATGTTCCCAGACTTGTGTGCGAGGCATTATGGGTATAAGCACGCGGATAAGTGTTACAGAATGAATTTGCGCAAAGTTGCCGAGTACAGAGAAGGCATGTATGATAGTAACTTGTACAAAAGGCTGTTGGAGGAACAGAGAAGAGGAACCAATTTCTTGGTCGAGTTGCCCTCTTTCAAGGTCAGATTATTAGGGTATATTTTTGAATAAAAATTAAGTTTAGACAATCTTGAAATTTCACTAATTTGAACTAATGGATCTGTGCTTAATTGGAAAGTTGACATCAATGAATTTTAACATATTTCATATACAGGCTTAAACTGATTGTTTTTGTCCCGATTCTTTCAAAAGTTTTGAAATTTTTCATTTAAGCATAACTGATTGACTTGTTACACAAATAACAACTGCAAAGCTATCCAGTAATCCGCAGCCTTGTCAAGATTTTAAAAAGGAGGCACAGGTATGTGACTTGCATAGAAAACAGTTCTCCAAAAACAGTTCTGTAAACAAAAAAAAATAAAATTAACGGTTTCGAGAAGAGATTTGATTGATTTTACTGTTATTTGTTTCAGGCTTCTCTCGATACCCTAACTATACTCTCTACTAGTGAAATACTCGGTTCAAGCAAACCTGATTTGACTGAAGCTACAAAATGTCCGAAAAAACTTGCGGGTCAACAGGGGCGCGGGGTCCCCAGGTATGACGCAATGTGTCAAAGCGTGGGAGACTATTCTGAAAACATTGAAGCCCTCAGGTACGGTTGGCATTTGCGTTACGAAACTGAAGAGGACTTGGAACAGAGTTATAACTGGATCATGGAAGTTGAAACCAGTTGCAAAGACTTCGAGAAGATTGTCAATGAGAAGAGAACGGAAAACGATACGTACTGGGAATTCATGTGTTATCACAGCACCTCGTTGAGTGACGGTGCCAAAGCTGGAATTACTGCCGATATGAAGTGGATTGTTCTGGCTCTTTTGTTAAGTCTGGTGTTTCCAGTTGTGCTGATTCTGAAACCCTGTGGTGCTGATAACTTTGCAATGATGCTTTTGATCGCAGTTGGACTCTTCTTCGTCACTTTGATTGGTACTATGGGTGTGGGAAGCATGTTCGGGTTTGAACTGGTTTACTCGTTCCTGGTGGCACTGCTATTTTTGGCATGTGAGTTGGAGTCAACGTGTATGAAGTTAATCAGCAGTTCTGGGCCTGAAATAAATCTTTTTTAAAAATGAAAGATGACTTTGAATTTTCCAGATGAATATAGCTCAGATGAGTCTTCGCGATGAGTCTATCTCAATTTTTATTAAATTTCGAGAAGCTGGAGACGAATATCAGCTTAAGTGAGAGTTGAGTAATTCTTTTTTAATAGCCGCGAAGCGATAGCGGCTATTATTGGGTACATCGTGGTTTTTTACAAGAATTTGAATTGTATTGGGGTCCGGTGTTTTTTTTTAAGATCTGTTCACACATTTTCATAGTGATTTTGGTCACTCCGAAACATGAAGCGGAGCGAAAAAGCGAGTGGTTCTGCACGTGAATGTTTTTCACTCTAATTTTAAAGTAGAGAGAAAACGGTGTTTGAACAAAAATTCGCTCTCTCTCTCTCTCTCTCTCTCTCTCTCTCTCTCTCTCTCTCTCTCTCATGGTTTTTTCTTCACATGCGGCAATTTCACCGTGATTTTTACAGTTTTTTCGATTTTTTGGATCGGATTGTTTTCTGAACAGTTTCCCCAATCCATTCATAGTTCATTCTCGGCCTAGTTTTTTGTTTGAACCAAATTTCCCTTTATCGCTTCTGGTTTTTTGTTCACATGCGATATTTTGACATTGATTTTCTGTTTTTTATCTGATTTTTTTGGAAATGGTTTCCCCAATTCACTCATAGTCCATTCTAGGTCTAGTTTTTTGTTTAGTCAATGAAAATTCTTTGAATTGTACGTCAGGACTTGTCCTGCTATGTTTTTATAATTCGTCGTCTCCATCAATGATTCTTGCGACCATTGACTTTTTCTATTTCAGTGACTTCTACTGCTTTGCTGTTAAAATTTGTGTGCGTTACGTCATTTGTTCTGCTTTGAGGCCAATTGCGTGACCCACCTCACTAAAAAATGACTTCTGAACTCACTTAATGAACTTTAAGTTTTGTGAACATTTACTAGTTAAAGATCAATAGTGTGCATCTAAGTAGTGCCTAACGTATATGCCCTAATTCTTGTGTATTATAGTGTTGAGTTTTCGATTTCAAATATTAGTTTCGAAAAATTTCTATTAGTGCTTTTTCCTGATAGAGCGTATGTGTCTCATAAAAATGACAGTCCGAATCTAACCCAAAAAGCATAGTGGTCTATTAAGGGACTGGTGGCCAATCTCTATCTTATTTCTTAGTTGTTTCAATTCCATGTAAGGCCTCAAGCGGCTATTTTCCGGCAATCTGCCGGCTATGTTAAAGTAATAATAATTGCTGCCTTTTTGATCTTTCTTAGATGTCTCAAATTACTGATCAATTTAAGAGTTAAAAATGAGAGGTTAAAGAAAAAGTTATGAATTGACTGTTTAACCATTCAACGTATAATTGTTTAATCCTTTTTTATATTTTGTGTTTTGCTTATTGGTATATAATTGATGTTGACTACCTTTTCGGGGAGGTGCTTTCTTTGATTCGGCCACTTTTTTAAAATCGACCGTACAACTTAGTTTAAAGCTAACAAGACACACGATAAGAATTTGTGATGAGTATAATTGTTGTGTTCAGGGATCTTCATGCGTCTAGCACTGCACATGGTTGAATCCCTTAAGGATTACATCACCACAGTCGAGTCAGAAGCAGCAGTCCACCACAAGAGTCAGGGATCAACAGCACCCTCTGCCTTCGAGTGGATGTGTGGACACTGGATATTTGTTTCTGTCTCAAATTTCACAGTTCTCTCTCTCACTTCATTCCTCGTCTGTTGTTGCATGTACAAAATCGTTTGGTTCACTTCAGGCTTCTTCGGTTAGTCACATCTCTATCGCTCCTCGGATCTCTATCTGTTCTCGAGGGATTGGGTTATACCATGATTTTAGCCAAAGTTATATCTCGTCTTGCGTTTACCCCAAAGGCTGTTGATGCAAGGATGCAAGGTTATTAATAGCGGCACAGCGATAGCTGGGGCTATTGTTGGCCTTCCCTTGGTTTTTTTACGACTCGAAGAGGAGTATTGGTTTTCTTAAGGTTTTTTAATAGCGGCACAGCGATAGCTGGGGCTATTATTGGCCTTCTCTTGGTTTTCTATTTCGTCGTCACGTCATGATTTTTGTTACGACCATATGACGTCACAGCCACTTTTTGTTCATTCGTTCATGCAATTTCAACTGAATTGCATGTGTGACGTCATTTTTCGCTCTTAGTGGAGCGTGTTTTTTTGTTCATGCGCGTGGTTAAGTTTTTGGTCACACTTGACTTACCTCACTCAAAAATGACTTCCTCACTTTGAAATTGTTTTTTATTTACTTTAATTCAAAGAGATAAGGTCAAATGAGTGTGTCACTCTAAATGAAGGTTATTTGAGATCAGCTAATAGAGGCAGCAATAACTCATACAGATTTTTAATCAAAATATAACAGATCAGCCTTCAATGAGAAGACGAATTTTTTGGTCTGTCTTTTTTACTGTTTTTTAGACAGCCGATCTACGAATCTATTGCTGCTATTTTCTGTCAATCTGATAGCTATAATTTTTTTTACCGGAAGTACTATTCGTTCAGACGCTGTTTTGACCTAATAGTGAAAGTGAGTAAAATTGCCGTGTGAACTAATTTTTTCTGAGCGAGAGAAGTTTTTTTAATCATGCGCCGCGTTTAGTGAATGACTTGACTTTGAAAAGTAGTTTTTGACTGATTGGTACATATAGATAACCGTTTTTAGCCGTTCTTTTGTCTAAGTGGCCCAGTTTTTTTGCTTGTAATTTGGTTTTTTGTGGAAATAGTTTTTATTCGATGCTATATTGAAATGTCAACCTCGGAAATTGATACCACAGTGTTTTGCAGAGCCTGAAGATGCGTTTCAAGTTCAAAATTGGCACAATTCTTGATTTTTTGGTTATTTTTTGGCTTTTTTTCTAATAACTTCTTCCTTTTTGAATCTTTTAACCGCCTTTTTGTCAAAAATCCGTCAATATGGCAACTTTTTTTTGATAATTCATATACTCAACGCCTCTTTCTATCTCGATGTAATTTTGTTTTATAAAATTGTACATATGAGAATCCGATTTTGGTAGATTTTTACCGATAATTCAGTTTTTCTGTTTGTATTTTGGTTTTAATTACTAGAAATGGTCTTTTTGTGCAACATGATGGACTTTAATTTCGTTTCAATAAAAATTCAATCTTTTTTGGCGTTAAATTTTTGAAAAATAGTTAAAACTTTTTCACAAATGCAGTCTTAAAAGTTTTTTTGACCATTTTTTTTGCAAAATGTTCCGATGTTTCGTATTTTCTCTATTTTCCATTGTTTGAGTTCTCTTCAAGAGGATAGATCTTCGTATCGGATGGCTCGTTATCTTTGCTATGTCTCGAATGCTTAATAATGAAATGTATTCGTTTTTCTTGATTTTTTTAAATTTGATTTTTGAAGAATATCATTTTGTTGCGGTGTTCCTTACATTGTGTCCATATTCTTCACATTCTAGTTAAAATCATTCTAGCTTCGGGCTGGCACCTACATTTATTTTCGGTATATTGATTTTGTCAGCTGTTAAAAATTGAATGATTTCAGCTTTTTCTTAGATTTTGGTCATTTCTCTGGTTTGCAATTGATCTCATTCAACATAAGGCAGTACTGAGAGTCTGCTATCAAGACTTTTCCAAAACATCCACTTATTAATGGTTACTGCAACTTTCTTTCGGCCTTGGTTTTAATTTAAACGATTATTTGCCTTTGAATATTCCTCTGCTGCTTATGTCTTTTCTATGATCAATTTAATTTTGAATTAGTATGAAATCATGTTGTCTAGCGTATGTACATGGAAGAATTATATGCTCTTTTTTTCTTAATTGCAGTGATTAGAAGTGTAATAGTTTTCTGATTCTTAACTTTGAGCATTCTTTTTTTTGAAAAGTTTTAATTAAGTTTCTAAGATTATTATCTGCCGTTTGCTTTCGCGATCTTTGAGATTAGAATCATGAATTAATTATTTGAGGGCAATTGATAGCCCTATCAGCTTTTTCAGCCTATCAGTATTTTGACCATGTAAACTATTTCGGACTTTTTCAACGTAACCAAACGTTTTCAATATTATAAAAATTTGGTGCGTTTTGTTTCTCTTGGTGACAGTCGTTTAAGTCACCAAATTTTAGATCAGACCTGGGAAGGCAATGAGTAAATGGTTTAGTACAAACGGTAATGGCTTCCGCTGCACTTACGGTTTTGTTTTTGAAGTTCTGACGCTTCGAGTCGCTTCCGGAATTCTTCCGGCTATGTTTTTATTTCGTTGGCATAATTTTTGTTACGTTCATATGACGTCACAGCTACTTTTTGTTCATTCGTTCATGCAATTTCAACTTAATTGCATGTGTGACGTCATTTTTCGCTTTTAATGGAGCGTGTTTTTTGTTCATGCGCGTGGTTAAATTTTTGGTCACACTTGACTTACTTCACTCTCAAAATTGACTTCCTCACTTTGAAATTGACTTTTATTCACTTTAATTCAAAGAGATAAGGTCAAATGGGTGTGTGTCACTCTAAATGAAGGTTATTTGAGATCAGCTAATAGAGGCAACAATAACTTATACAGATTTTTAATCAAAATATAACAGATCAGCCTTCAATGAAAAGACGAATTTTTTTGGTCTGTCATACTGTTTTTTTAGACTGCCGATCTACGAATCTATTGCAGCTATTTTCTGGCAATGTGCCAGCTATGTTTATAAGGATTGGGCTTACTTTTTTGCCGAATGAGGTTTTTTTGCTGCTATATCTTATAATTGGTTTTCTGGGTAGCGTGTTTTCCCAATTTACGAGTCGCTTTTACCGCTTTAGAGCAAAAGCCTGAGTTAGCAAAAGACTGTTGAGTTAGCACTGTCAAATGTTGGCTTAACTTTATATAGTCGTTCGGGTTTTATTGTTTAAGTTTAAATATGAATTTCTGTCATTTCATAACTATGATTTTCGAACTTTTTTAACCCTGAATTGGAATGTTGTACGTTTTGATACAGAAATTGGCACGTTTTTTGATCCGGGCACGTTTGAAACTTTGAATGTTCGACGTTGAATAATGATATAATTCTTCAGGTGTGTTCTTCATAATCAGCTCTCTCGGATTCATTCTCATGTTCCTCTCGGCCTTTGCCCTCGTAATGCGATCTCGTGACTCGGACGGTCGACCCTGTTGCATGGGCAAAGATGTCGACAGTGAAAAGTCTGAACTCGTTTTGGATAACGGACTTGTGGCCAAAATCAAAGATACATACAGGAACAAAATAGTGGAAGGGTCGGCCGTGGTCAAAGGAGCTATTTCTGGAGTGTTCATTCTAATCTTTTTGATTTGTTTGATTTACAGTATTGTTATTTTCTCGGCCGACGACGACAATGAGGCATATTATGGATACGATCGAACGCAGATGATGCTACCAGAAGATAATGGAATGTACATGCTTGATGTTTTGAATAAATATTACCCCAAAAACGGACCCCTCGTTCAGCTGATTTTTAACAATAAAGCCATTTATCATTTTAATGATAATGCTACTGCCGCAGCTTGTGGAGGAAGTTACTGCTTGAAACATTTCGATGTGTTGAACAAGGAATTATTCCCAGCATTGTGGGAAAGCAGTAAGAATACATGGACAGGCTGGCTGATTAATTTCTATAGTTCTTTTATCGTCGCATTGCAAGATGACGGTGAAAAATCACTGATAAACCAGGAGGCAGTTAAAAAAATGTTTTCGCTCGGTTTGTTCGCTACTGCTCCTCTGAATTCTATCTACAACGATCTGGCCCGTCTCCACGTTGATGATCTAGAGCCTCCTTACGCACCAAAAATGGACGGAGATCCTTACACCCGAATGTTCATCAGGCAGAAATACTTGACGCACACTGCCCAAGAGGTCAAATTCATGAAGGAATTAGAAATGGCTCAGGAAAAATTGGCAAAGTCTGCCAGCCCAGAATTGAACAAATATTATCCTGCCGATTCTTTTGAATTTTACTCCAACTTGTTCCCGATGTACGAAAGTAGTAGAGACATTGTTCCCAGGACCCTTTTGATTCCCGCAGCTGTAGTAGGGTGTATTATTTTCACCCTTTTCGCAGCATGTATTGCCCTCCCCCATCCGTTCGCTCATCTGGTTGTGTTCCTGAACGGGTTCATGCTCTTCTTCGAGTTCTTCGCATTCCAATTCATGCTGGGTACTACTATCAATAACTTCTCAATGAGTTACTACTTTTTAATGTTTTTATTTGCAGTCGAGTATTCAATGTACCCGACCCATTTGAGTCTCAAGTACATCCTGTCCGGGGGTTCATTCCGGTCACCCTCCCCCAGTCCTATCCCAGCTCTGGTCATCCTTGTCATAGCTGTAATTTCCTTCCTCATTATGCTAATTGTACCTCTGTATTCGCTCGTGGCTATTGCTATTCGAAATTGTATCTTCGCATTTGGAGTTATCGGACCTCTACATGAGTTGCTATTCGTGCCCTCGTTGTGTGGTCTCGTCATCTGCAAAGGATCTAACGATGATAAGGAGACGCCCAAGGAGAAGATTGTGTATGACGTCAAAATGAGTGAAGTAGAAGCCAATGGCACGCATAAAGAAGTTGAGGCTTGATTCGTGACTTGAATTGTTGACCCATTTTAATTGCTCTAAAACGATTGTAAAAGTGCAAGTAGAACGAGCTCTAAATGGTAGCAATACACAGCTTTTCTCAATTATAAGGTTGTCAATAGTGATAGAAAATGGACTCTGTCGACCACTTCTTTTTATCACTACCACCCTGTTTAAAGATTATTTGGGCTAAAACATAGCTTATCCGTGTCACTATAAATGTACAATTATGGGGGTATTTTGGAAAAAATGTGACATTGACACAATTGTGAACATCGAAAATTACCGAATTACATTCCATTGAAATGCAGTTTCAAAATAAGGAGAGAAACAAATAAATTATTTTAACTAGACTATATTGAAATGCGTATCGCTCTGAAAAAAGTTATTTCGCGTTGGTTTAGAGCAATTGTTCTGACACTAGTCGATTGTGTTTTAACTGAATTAAATCAATGTTATATCCCTGAGGTTTAATGAAAAATGTGAGTAGTGCTAATGAACGAATCATAAATGAAGCTTAACAAATTCCTACCCTTTGTTTTAACTCTTTTCATAAAGCGTATTTATTGCTAATTGTGAAGTAACATTCATAATCTTTGTGGTGGAAATAATGTATCGTAATTAATAAAATTAGACTTTTGGTAGCATTTTGGTTGTTATCATGTTCATGATTTTAGTTAATGAACCAAATCATCATTTGTTAGTAAAATTTTTTCTGGAAAAGATTTAAAACCTTCCCCTTTTCACGTTGCAAAATTTATTTGGATGAGAAATTTTAGCCTGATCGACTAGCCGGGAATTTGCGGTTGTGAAAATTTCCGCCCTGTAATCTGAAAGGGGTTAACATGGAAACATTCAATATTATTCGTTTAGCAGCTCATGATCACGTAATTGGAAAAAAAATCTGTGATCTACATTGTTAATGTTTTTTTGGTTCTACTTTTTTTCGCCCAAATACAGTTTAACCCCCATACTTCAGCACATCTTTTCAATCCTATAGCATTTCAATCCAAAATCTTTTCCCCACTCCGTACGAATCTAATGTAATCGATTGTAATTATAAAATTTATGAGGAATTAAAATCTTGGGGAAATAATAGGGGTAAATGATAAGGGGTGAAAAGGTGGGACACTCCACGCGAGTGAAGGGGATTGAGCTTTAAGCAACTGAATACATCAGAGCGTTTGTTTTTTTGCTTGTCTTATTTATATTCTGCGCGGCACGTTTTCCCTATCCTAATAAGGGTTATATCCATGCTGATATATTATTTTCCGCAGTGACAGTACGGTAGCTCGTAATCAGAAAAATCTGAAGTTTTTCGTTGTTAAAATGAGCCCTGAAGAATTGAAATTATGGTAAGTTTATAGCCATAGACAGTGATGTGAAACTTTTTACTCGCATTACTTAAGTCAAATTAAATCAGCGTTTTTTGGGTTAATTTTTCTTCTGAGGGTTGACAGGCAGCATTTCATTTTTTTTTGAACAACAATGCACAAGAAAGCACCTCCATTTGAAGGTCCCTTTAGTTTTACGCTTGCATACTTTTATGATCAATTATCGATAACTTTTTTACCCCACGGATATCCTAATTTGCGGTCCTGCCAACCTATGAAATTAAGATTATGCGTAATGGCAACTTACCAGAAGCTCCAACGTTAAGTTGATAAACTCTAATCTCACAGCAAAAAGAAAGATGTCTTAAATATGACATGTTCTCAAATTTTTTTTACAATTATGATAGTTTTCATACTGAACGGCAAAAGTAAGTTATCAGCCCCTATTTTCACGAAGTAAAAATTCTATTCTTGACCCAATATTACTCCAACTTGAAATTACCCTCCGACGACAATTTTTAAACCCTTGATCACCAACAATTGTCCTATCGCCTACCTATGAAGTTCAGCTAAAACGCAGCGTTCTCTTACCAGAAATCCCATTGTAAACTTGATGAACTTCAGCGAAGTTTCACAATTAAAAAAGTTGTCACAAGATGTGATATAATTTCAGGTTCGTGCAACTAAGTTCGGGTTAAGTTTGCACTTGTGTTAAACCTTAGAGGGAGAAAAGATGTGAATTGTGATTTTGTGGCGAGGCGACTAGTAAAAGGGATCAATATCGTAAAATTGTCTTCGAAGGCTGATTTCGAGGTTGAGTAATATTGCTTCAAAATTAATTTTTTACTTTTGGAAAATATGGGTGCTAAACCAATTTGGCTGTGAAGTATAATTCCGTTTAAAACTGGAAAGAAAACGTGAATAAATTGTAATGTTGTGATAGTTTTGTTAACGGTGAAACTTAGATGTGAATCTCGACGACTCGACATTGGGTTCTCTTGTAGGTTACGCTTATGGAAGATACCATTAGCTCTTTTGTCAATCTGTAGGATAGTTTGAGATTCAGTGTTTTTCAAGACTTGTTCTGATTTTTTAAGACATGTCGACTCATTATATTCGTTGGTTTTGATTGCGGCTGGTTAAGTTGGAGGGCATTAACCTGCGCTGAAGGATTTTAGCTTCCCCAATTAGTCAGACAAATGAGGCTTGCTCATCAAGTACACTCTCTGTAGGCATCAATTTAATGTAAAAAAGATAGTTTTTAACTTCTTGAGCTGTTAATCTTCCTTTCTCAGATTTTTGTTGGTGTCCTTTGTTTTTTTAACGATGACAATGGTTTCGAAGAAATTGAAATTTACTTTCACAGTAATATTAAATAATTTTTGCTTTTAAACCTATTTTCCTTCGTTTTTAGGGCTTCTATAAGAAAATGAGTGAAGTTTTTTTTGTTTTGACTTTTAACATTTGTGTAACTACAAAGAGGCCAAAAGCTGTCAAGTGCGCTCTAGTGTAGCTTTTAAATGCAAATTGTGTGTGTTTGTGCTTCACCGTTTTGTTCTGGAGCATTCTTTCAATTTCAGCTCTCGAGTGATTTTTTTCACGCTTCATTTCTTGAATTTTGCGTGCAGATTTTTGCAATTGGTCTTTTTCAGAAGTTCAGCTGTTGCTAAACCAAAAGCGATTTTAAGATAAGGCAGCACAAGGGCCTGATAGCTGAGTGGTTAATGGTTTAGTGTATTAACCCCGGGTAACAGTTCGAACCCCTCCCTGGTTGGTATTTTTGGCACCCATGAAAATTTATCTAGGCTACGGTCCCCCTGTGAATTAATTTGCCCGCCTGTTGTTCGAGAGCAATCTGTCCGATGCTCGTTGGTTCATGTTTTCACTCCGTTTTTTTCCGCAACTGTTTGGCTGACGTCAACTTTACGAGAAACTTTTGTATTGAAGTTAAGACTTAAACAATTTTTTTGGTATGCTTCATGAGCAAAGCTTTTTAGTTGCAAATGCAAGACTGATTGTAATCTCTGCTCATGATTTTGGAGACATTCTGATTTTGTCTTCCCTGCTTTCTTCGCCATCGCTGCTGGGTTTTTGATAGTCGGGCGTGTTCTTTTACCTGACAGGCATCTTTTCCAATTTTTCTGAAAAAGTGTGAGTGTGAAGACATCAAAACAAAAGAATTTGAACTGAATTGATCAGTTTATGAACGAATGTAGCAGTTGACTGTACGGTCGCTGTTTTGTAATTTTTGATAGCTTTTGGTTTTGAAGAAAAAAAATGGTCAAGAAATGATAATTAGGTTAATGGCATCGTCAAGTTTTTTTGCAATTTTAACTCTGATATGGTGGGGATTTATTACCACGCGAGCTAAAACAATATTATTTACGCGACCTTAAATAAGTGTTGGAATAAGTCTCTATTTGCTCACTATGTACTTTTTAACTGCCAATCCTATGTGAGATATGTTAAGAATAAAAGGATTAAATACAATGATTAATTAAGCAGATTGGAATGATAGAGCACAATTTCGGCATTTTTCCTACTTTGAAAATATTGTGGGGTATCTAATCTTAATCAGGTAATTAAATCCATCTCACTGCTGGATGTGGATATTACTCAAAGTTTTTAGTTGTTAGAAAACCAGCATACTTACAATTTCTGCCAATATTCCCGCTTAGCGTAGCGTAGAAGTATTTGCTCTGAGATTGAAAACTTAGTACAAAAGTAGAAACGTCTAAAGTCGCGCTGGTTGAGTTGAACAACTGATTTGCTTCAGCAATCTCGAGGCTGGTACGTGTTTAAAACTTAGTCAACACGACTATTAATCACGAGGCTTATGACTAGCTCCGAATCAATTCCTGTGTCATTCGTGGAGCCAACTAATATTCGTCTTTTAGTCATTTATTCGTTGCAGACTTGCTGTTGTGAAGAGCGGCCTGGATAGCTTCACTATCCTCCACTTAGTATGCATATTAATAGCGGCACTGTATCAACCTCCATAGTCTATTCAACAGTGTATTAAATAATACATCAGTATTTCAAATGAACGTATTCTTTAGCTCGCTTTTAATATTACCGTCAGTTTAGACTAAATCTAAGGTGTTCACAAAGTCGACGGCTAAATAATTATAGTGCCTCTACGTTATCGATAATTGCGGCGGCAGTTATTCAATTAGTAATACTACAGCTTACTCTTTTAAAGAAGAGAAACATTGTGCTCTATCGTATATATCTTACATTCAGACTATAAAGAGAGCAAAGTTTTTTCTTTACAAAAGTTTGCTTAAATTAATATTATAGATACATCTCTAGAAACGCTAACAATTATTGTTTAGTTATGAAGATTAATAGGTTCACATTGTTACCAAGCAAATTTGTTACAAAGTAGCGCAAAACAACAAGTTTTGTTTTGCAAACTTAAGTGTACAACATAGTACAAAGTAATAGTTACGTAGGGATTAGTTACGATTCTAGCAAATGAGAAGAGCTTTGAGATTAGTTTAAGACAAACAACACATAGGTACAAAATTTGGTATAATCAAGTGGTTTTAATTTGCTCCTTTTGGATCTTTCTGGTTCATCTCTCAGATGGTTCAATTCTGTGGCAAGTAGCTGGTTTGCCTCAATCAGAGTTTTTACTTTGTGTATTAACTCAGCTTAGTTACGGTTTCGTTTAAACTTTTAAATGTAGCTTTGACCAACAGTTCCGTTTTTTTTGCCCTGGAATATATCAAAACCATCGATATGCAGCAAGTTGGTAATTTCTTTTCAACTTCGGTTTTTCGCTTGCCTTCAATGTCCAATTTTTTTTATACGCACGGCTTCTCAAAGTAGATTTTGGTAATTTACTTTGGTTTTTAAAACTTTCAACATGATTGTTTTTTCTTGTCCGTTTTGATCGTTTTCTCTATTGTAAGTTTGTTCTTTTTTTGGAGATGGTACTTTTACCTTCCATCTGAGGGTCATACCAACTCTCAAATTCTTGTTTTTTTCTAAGGAATTTGCATGCTGTTGTTTGTGTTGCTAATAAGTGATCTGGTCGCCAGAAATTGTCACAATGATGTGCTCTTGTATGTTGTGCTGTCATTAATGGGTGTACATTTTGGCTAATGCTTGGATGAATAAATAGTTCAATAATTTCAGTTTTTGGTACTTTGAGATCCTAATCAAATGCCAGACGCAAATGCAGTTTCTGAGCATGTTATAACTGGCTGTCTAAATTTTCAAACCGAGGTTTTTTAAAGGACGGTTTAATCTCTAACTGGGTTTTTACTTTATAAACGAGCTGCTGGACTAAGTTAATAATTTTGCGGAACTATTTTCTTTGCCTATCGAAGCAGTTTTCACTTTCACATTATTGTTATTGTGAAATGTGTTCCCCTCTTATGAACATGCAGTATATATTTTGTATATCAAAAAGAATTGAGTCATCATTTTGCCTGCTGCCGTTTTGTATAATCTAATTTTTTACCCTATTGAATGCTTTGTGTATAACTTACCACTCAATAATTACTATTCCTCATAACTCAGTCGTTTTGATATGTTATGCATATAATTGTTGTACCTCAATTTTCACAGTTTTGTTTCGATGTATTTCCCTGTTAATGAGATGTTTAATTGGTTGTTTTTGAAATAAGTTTACTTGAAATTGATAAATTACATTGTTGACATGTTAAATGATGAGCCACTGATTGACAGTGTACTATCATTGTTATGAATTCAAATTTGTGTATGTGAGGTTTTAAATGAGCTCAAGTCGCCCTCTCGTGACAAAAGTCGTATTTAAGCTTGCAATAAAGAATTCTGGCCTGGACCCCGAACAGTGATAGGAATTTCAAACTGACCAGACTCAGAGTAGAACTAAAAATATTTCTTTGCTAAAAAAAGTCTCAAGATTTTTTTAAACTAAGAATAAGAGAAAATCGCTTTTTTATTCGGATTGGTAATCTCAATAACCAGAGAATTCTTAACGTTCGCGGATAATGCGCTCAATCTTGTAATCCGTTGTCTTTAATGAAAATAATCACCTTTTTTCATGTTCTCAAAATGTGTCAGCGCAAATCTCCAATTTCTGAACCATATAATACCAGATAATACGAAAAACTAACAACTTTGAAACCAAACAATTTGAACTTGATACTGTGAAGAGAATTCATTTCGGTATCCAAATGAAAAACTGCGGATTACAATAACAATAATTGTCAATAACTAAGTGCTGCAACATCGCTAAGTTGCAGATTTTGAATTTTGATTCTCATCTGAAAAGCAACAAAAATATGGCAAATAATAGATATTCCTGCCTGGCAGGCATACCAAAGAGACGTGTGTCTCGTCGATTGTGTAGCCCAGAAGTCTATTAGAGGAGACCTAATGTGTGTCAAAAAACACTTACTGAGTTTTGATTTCCAAAAACACTTAGTATACCATAGTTCCAAATAACCTAGCATGAACTCTTTCCGAATAGCCTAGTCCAAACAACCTATTTAAAACACCCTAGTATACCTTATTTCACACACCCTATTATACCATAGTTCAGCTATCCTAGTATACCCTAGTTCAAACAACCTAGTATACCCTAGCTCCGAATACCCTAATCGAGATGTCTGTTCTAGAACCTATCCAATTGGCCTCTTCAAACAAATCTGTCTGTTTGCAAAACGTGTGAGTGGAAGTACCATTTGTAGTTATGGTGTGACGTGACGTTATCTAAAAATTCGAACATTCAAAACAGTATCAGACATGTTATTTAATTAGAACTTTCTGTTTGTTTAGAAGCAAGCCTCACCTTTATGTATTTGAATAATCATTAACCACTATTGTACCGCTATTGTAAAGTTATATATCAGATTGAATAGAGAATTAACAAAATACTTACTTAAATCATTGTCACTGAGATACTGCAAGCTGAAACTCGGATCCACTTGCATCCACGACCTAAACTTTCAATATTTTTCAACAACATTCAATAATATACGTGCAATATCATTTACATTTAAATATACCAACCCAGTTCAATATCGGGAAACCCTTGGTATAGCACATGGTGACAGAAACGGACACCAACAGCTGAGGAGATCCAGCTGAAACAGATCACAGGCAGTATCTTGTGTTACAATGTCAGCATCCTAAGCCTATCCCACTACACAAAGACAGAAAAACTGGATTTTACGTGCTAAAGATCACCGAAGCAGAAGGGTACAACCCCAGACTACATTTTACAAGTGCTAGAAGCCAACACGTCTCGTCAAACATGGTTCGTTAACCTTTCCAAACTTTTGCAGTAAATTTATACAATGTCCTATCTAACTTGATGAGCGCTCAGTCATTTTGATAACATGAAACCATTTATCATGAAAACAGAATGAGGTGGAAACAGGTATGGAACGACTAGAAATCATCTCATGGTGCTATTGAATTAATTCGTCATAACTTCATCAACTGTGTCATTAGAATTGAAGAAACCTAAGAAAAAGGGCTAAATATTTCAAAGAATTTTGAACACATTTTTGACAAAAAATTTAGAATTTTGACAATTTTAAAACAAAGCACTTAGTTTTTGACCTTTCCTGTTCCTAGATCTTTCAATCACTAATTTTTGATACCTTTTCTGGAAGTTTTATTGAACGAAAGCTACAAGGATTTTCAATAATACAACATGGCTCAACCACAAATAACGTTGAAACCGTACTCAGTCACAGAAAAAGAAAGTTTTAGGGAAATTGAGAGACTACTCAGAAGCATAATAGGAGTTGCAGCGATAGGAAATGCACAACAGGCCAACTTTATGTCATTGCATCTTAAGGATGCTGCCTTAAGATACTTTCAAACATTAGACGATGCTACAAGAGCAGACTTAAATTTAAGTTTAACAGCACTAAGAAATCACTTCTGTAACCCACAGCTACAGGAACTTCATAGAATCAAGTTGGAAAGTTTAAGATTTGACCAAAAAACAGACACACCTGAAAATTTCTTTGTAACACTTCAAAACAGGGCAGTCAGAGCTTATCCTGACCCCACACCAAACCCGGTAGCAGCAGCTCACCCTGCACTAGATGCAGGAGCAGAAAGAGCAAGAATAGCACGTGAAAACGCAGTGAATGCGCAGAATTTACTTTTTGCACAGACTGAACGTGACAATCAGGTTAAACGACTTTTTGTGAAGGGTATGCCAAGTTGGCTACGAGCTAAGCTACTTGAAAAACCAGATACAGACACAGTGGATGATTTATGTCTTTTTGCTAGAAGACAACTGACAATCCATAATCTATGTAAAACAGATGAATACGCAGACGGAGCATTTAGTGAAATGAGTAACACAGTATCAGAAAACTTAGTAAATGCACTTTCAAAACTGACACAGACTAGTGAGGCTATGGAAAATAAAGTAAATGAACTTTCGAAACAGTTTGAAGAGCAGAAGTTGCAACAACAGCAACAAGATCAGGTTTTGGCTCAACAATCGAGCATGAATGCTCAGCAAAATTTTTATCAAGACAGAGGCGATATGAGAGGAAGCTATAGAGGACGCTTGCGCGGTGGTTATAGAGGAAATCGAGGACAAAATAATTATCGCGGTAATTACAACCATAATAATTGTATAGGCCGTGGGAATTTTAACAATAATTTTCCCCGTAATAACGGTCAAATGTTTCCTGCTATTAACCCTAATCAACCAGCCCAACCCCCAGCCCAACAAATGCCTGAATCATCTCAAAATCAGATTCAACAACCAGCTACAGTTCATATAACACCCCCAGCTCCACCGGGTCATATTGCTACGACCCAGTATTCTCCAATGACTTGCTATATTTGTGGTTATCCTAACCATCCCGCTAGTCACTGCGCTCTGAATAATAATAGAGGCAGACGAGGTGGTGGAAGATTTCCATTTCGGAGAAACCCAAAAAACTAGACGAGCCACAAGTTCCAGAAAAGTCCAATTTTTCTACTTTTTCTAATCATCATCATGATTCTGACGATTTAAATAATGACAGTTTCGAAGCAGAAAATGAATTCTGCGCAGTTATCCCTTTGGAGGGAGAATTTCTTTCTTATGTTAATATTCTTTTTGATAATAAAATCAGACGAAAAGCCTTGATTGACACTGGCTCATGCGCCAATGCAATCCCAAAAAATTTATTAGATAGCTTAGAAAGCGCTAACTTACATTTTAAATTTATTGAACCATCTTTCAAAAATGTTAAATTGGCATCAGGATCGCCAATCAAAATTACTCAAGCAGTCGAAATCACTTTTGATATGACAAATCACAGATTTACTGATACATTCTTGGTTTTACCAACAAAGAATTCCGTTATTATCGGAAACCCATTTTTTAAGAAAAATCTCATTTGGATTTGCCACGCTTTCAACCTTTTACAACTGCCTAACCTTACTGTTCAGTTAAATGAGATCAAACCTCAAGGCAAAACGCCTTCTTTTGTTAAAAAACTTAAGAAAATTCCAATTTTTATTAGCAAAGAACAAGCCTTGCCTCCAAACTCTCACCAAATCTTAGAATGCACACTTAAAGAGAACTCTGAAAATTTCTCTGATTGTAGTGGTGTTGTTATACCTAATGATGAGTTTGAGCAATCCACTGAAGTTGCATTAACTTCATCCCTAAGTAGAGCGGAAAAAGATGGGAAAATTTATATTTCCGCCATCAATATCTCTGATCATTATGTTCATCTTAAAGCCAACACTCTGATTGCGTCATTTGAAATTTTAAACCAGTCTCAAGCCAAAAAACTGATTAAAATCGACCCCCAGCTTATAGCTTTAGCTAAACAAAGAGACCCAAATGATTTGGAAAATGGTTTAAACCAGCTCATTCAAATGGAGTGTTTTGATAAAAGTTCCAAAAAACGCCCTAAACCCGAGTACGAAAAACTCTGGTTTCCAACCCCTGAAACTTGTCCTAATCCTGATTCACTTCCGCCCCTTCAACGTGAAATTTTTGACCAAATTCAACATTTTCAAGGTCTTGAGAAAATTGACCCCAAAGCTAATGAAGTTCATAAACAAACATTTTTGGCAAACTTTAATTGGGATAAATCTGTTTTGTCATCTGACCAAAAGGTCGAGGTCGAAAATTTGTTGACAGAGTTTTCTGACATTTTCGCCAAACATCGTTTTGATGTCGGTTATAATACCGAATTGAAAATTAAACTAACACCCGAGCATAACTCGCCTGTTTATGTACAAAGTCCACTCACGCCCATACATTTACGCAATGAGTTAATTGTTGAACTCGCACTCATGCACTATTATGGTTTGATTACCACACTCTCACATTCCAAATACAGTAGTCCAGTGTTTGCGCAGAGAAAAGCATCCGGTAAATTAAGAATTTTAATTGATCTAAGACGAATAAACCACTTGCTAAGGAATGACTATATAAATACTAACTTTCCAATTTCAAACATGAGCAATGCATCAAACCATTTCGCCGGAAAGAAATTATTTACAAAGCTTGATTGTTCACAAGCATACCATTGTGTACAAATGGCAGATGACCTTTCAGTACAATTTTTTGGCATTTAATTTCGCCTCTCGGACTTATGCATACAAATGCCTAGCACAAGGTTTAAGCAAATCTGTCACAGGTTTTAGTTCATTCATCAGGCACTACTTAGATCCATGCTTAGCAGCAAACATATGTAAACAGTACATGGACGATATTGGCAGTGCAGTTAACAATTTCAATGAATTAGTTCCTAACCTTAGAAAAATTTTTGAATGTGTAAGAAAGTCTGGTTTGAAACTTTCCCCAAGCAAATGCGAATTTGGCGTACAGGAAATAACATTCTTAGGCAAAGTTATAACCCCAGCAGGAATTCAGCCCGAAACTCAAAGAATCAAAAAATTCCTCAGTAAATTGACGATGCCTAAAACAGTTAAGCAAGTGAAACGACTTGTTGGTTTTTTGCAATTTTGGCGTGATTTTATCCCTAACCTAGGTGAAAAACTTCTACCGTTTTATAAACTTTTGCGGAAAAATGTTGAACAATTTATAACAGATGAACATGAGAAAAATTTGAAAATTTTAAAAGATGACCTACTTAAAGCAACAACACTTACACTTAGAATGGCGAAGCCAGGAATGCAGTATGTTTTATTATGTGACGCCAGCTATCACGGCGATGGTTTTTTCCTTATGATCGAGGACTATGTACAGGGTAGTAAAAAAGGTGAAAGAAAACATATGCACCAGTTGCTTTTGGAACAAAGTTGTTTAATGAAGCTCAGCTCAAATTTTCAATATATTACAAGGAGTTCCTAGGTCTGTATTTTGCTCTTGATCTTTTCTCTCATTTCATCTGGGGCACTGAAAAACCTGTTATTGTTCTGACGGATAACAAAAGCCTAGTTCAGTTTTTTCAATCAAAAGAAATTCCTCCATCATTGTGGAATTATCTCGATAGATTGCTATCATTTAACCTAGTGATTGCCCATATTCCTGGGAGAGCTAATTATGCCGCAGATTTTTTGTCACGCATGCAAACTGATCCTGACCAAAGAATTGAATTGAAACTAAAAGATCATGTGCCCATCAGGGAAATTGAAGTTGAAACAGTTGCTAAAACCCCTGATGTACTTTTAAGTTCGATCGAAAATTTTGAAAATCTTTTCAACACCAGCTCTGTAAAAATTGATGATAATTTACGTGATCAGCTGATACAAAATGGAATATCAGCAGCTATTTTGAGTCAAATTCAAACTAGCCAAAACTATGAAATTGACGAAATTTGTGGTCTTGTCAGACTTTTGACTAAAACAACAGAAATTAACGCAGTTTTGATGCCAGATCCTGGCGACAAACTTAATGATTTACATGAACGTTTAACACCGCTGAACCTTTCTGAAGAACAAGAGAAAGATGAAACACTTCAAGAGGTAAAAAAGTGGATAAAAGACGATAAACACCTTGACAAAACTTATGCGAATTTCGAATTGACAAAATATGCAAAACAATATAAGCGACTTATTTTGAAAGATGACGTTTTTTACAGGCAATTTTTTGATCATGCAGGAAAAGTTGAATGTCTTCAATACTGTTTACCTAAACATTTGTGGAAAGAAACCTTATATAGGCTGCATAATTCGCCTACAGCAGGCCATATTGGCATAAATGGAACTATAAATGAGTTCAGAAGTAGATTCAACTTCCCAGGTTTCACAGAGTTTTTGATCCGAATGATCTCAAATTGTCTTTAATGTATTCAACAAAAAAGCATTCCAAGTAAGTCTTTGAAACCAGTTTTACAACCAGTTTCGTCTTTACAGTCCTACCAAGGGGATATGATGCAAATTGACGTAGTAGGACCATTCAGGTCACCACTTTATAAATACGTTCTTACCGGAATAGATGTGTTTTCCAAATACCTTTTTGCGGTACCTCTAACAAGTGTTAATACTCAGCGATTAGCTCATGAACTTTCGTCGATATTTTTTTACCACAGCTATCTTCCAAAAACCATTTTTTCTGATCTGGGATCAAGTTTGGTTTCTGAATTGATGCATGAATTGACATCTCATCTAGAGGTGGAACTTAAGCATGCTTCCTTGAAGCACGCTCAAAGTGTTGGAGTAGTTGAAAGATCTCATGGAGCGCTAAAACGTATTCTGAAGCTCAACACCAATGAGCAATGGTCAAATTGGCATAAATACGTTCCATTGGCAGTCTTTATACACAATACTTCGTACTACTCTTGAATTGGTTGTTCACCCACTGCAATTTTTCATGGTCGTGAACCTATAAAACCACTTGATTTGAGATTTGGTAACATTGCAGTGAAAAAATTTGATCCTAAGTCAGATTTCGTGATTGAGTTACAAGACGCCATGCAGCAAAAGTTTAAAGAAACTAAATCAAAATTGATTCATAGCTACCATCAATATCGCAAATACTACGATCAAAAAGCTTTAGCAAATCCGTTGAAGTTACACTCATATTGTCTACTCCTTAACCCTAAGTTGACTAACCAAAATGATTTTGGAAGTAAGTCGTTAAATTTCTGGTTACCATTGTATAGAGTAGAAAAAGTCCTTACTGATTCCAATTATTTGATTCGCAAAGTCGGAACACACTTTACTCAGTGTATTCATCGTATAATACTCAGGCCATACAAACCACACGAGCCTCCAGTTGATCTAGATAACTTAAATCCAGATAAGTTTGTTCCTGACCCAGTGTTAGGTAAGTATAGGCAAGAACCTGAGTTTTTCGACGACGAAATACCCAAGCTGTTGGAGCATACGTTTATGAGTGATGTCCCAGAACAAACAGAGCAGGAAGATGAAGATAACATAACCACTTCATTCAATTTTCAAGTTGCCAGATCTCCAGCTCCACCAGTTCCAGCGTTATTACCTCCGCCAGTATTACCGCCAGCTCCAGCAGCATTGCCAGCAGCAGCACCGCCAGCACCAGAACACCAAGTTATACCAGATGCTGGCCCAGTTCTTGAATTCCCCGACCCTGTAATTCCAGAACCATTAGATGATGAACCAAATATACAGGATCAAGCAATTCAAGAAGAACCGGAGCCAATAACAGATGATGGAAACGATGACGACAAATCAGATCATACTCAGAACGACCAACCTTTTGCTGATTACCCGGAACCATTTGAGACAAGGCAGTCTCAAATTCCTTCAGTCAATGATAGAATTCGACCAATTTTTGAAGTCGATGAAACTCCGGAACAGCGAGAACCGCGTCCTACAAGGATACCCACACCTAATAACCCTGAAACGCCGATATCTGCCCCACGCAAGCGAACAGTAACGTTTAATCCCGAAGTGAAAGATAAATCGACTCTAAATCGGACGAATCCAAAACTTGAATTCAGACATGGTCAACCATACCTTCCATATGTATCCCTTACAGATGCTGAAAAACGTGACTTAATTGTGAAATCAAATCGCGAAAATCTTCGACGTACAGCGTATGGACATGGTGCATCCCGAGCAACAAAGTATGATTATAAGCGGAGCGAAGAAGCTCACCAGAAACAGTTAGAGACACTTCAAACTCCGAGCTCTCCATCCACTTCACAAGCTTCATCAAAACATCCTGCACCTTTGCTTGACTTAGTAACAGGTGCAACACGACGCACAAGAGAAAACAAAGCAAAGGCAGAAGCAAAGAAGCAGTCAGGAATGAAAGCTATAGTAGACGACAGCTTAAAAATTTTCTTTAATCGAGAAAGTCTGGAAAGCTCAAAGTTTTCAATCGTCGAAACAGTTTCAAAGTCAAACCCGGCATCCTTTTGCCGGAAATTCAATTTGCAAATTCCCCAAAGTAGTCTCGAGAATCAAAGCATAGATCTAGGATCCCTCATAACTGTTTCCGACACTACAAATGATGGATTTATATATAGTCTTGTGACCAAAGAAACAGACGCCCATAAACCATCATATTTATCATTACAAAGTTGTCTTCAGAACCTTAAAAACCACTGTGAAAACTATAACACTACCGACTTAGCAATTGCACAACTAGATTGCAAGCCACAGCAACTTTCATGGCCGGAAGTTCTTAATCTAATCCGAAATGTATTCAACAACTTTAACTTAAATTTATATGTTCATGTTAAATAAAAAAAAAATAAAATAAAATACTCTATCAATCAGTATTTATTCACATCCTTTATTACTTCTAACCACTGGTTAATTTCATTCAACCTATTTACTTTAAATATATATTTAACCGGAAAAATCTAGATAATTTAATTTTTTGACAATCTTAGATCAAAAAATAATGTGTCTTATTTCTATAAAAACCATTTTTGATCCGTTATTTCTCTAATCCAGCTTTTATACGTTCTACTGCATGTATGTAATCTAATACAAGCTACCTACCTATGTGTATTTAACTGTTATGTCTTAAAAACCATTTAAACTCATCAAATTTTTGGAAAACCCGATTTTCAAATCAAATTTTTTATGTGTTAACTACTGCCCAGACCCCTAATACCCGCCTTTGTTTTTCTAGTGGGACCATACCCTATCCAATGGTACCACTCTGAATCCCCAGTTTTGACCTAAATTTCACATGTTTTTTGACATGTATTTTATCTCATTTCATGTTTTTTTTTCTTAAAGTTGACTAATTTTTCCTATGTTCTTCTTCCTTCTACAAAAAATTTCATCACTGCTGTAAGAATAAATTCATATGAACGAGATGTGAATCCATATTGATGGGCATAGACAATGATAAAGATTAATTTTGGCATGTTCTTTGAATTTTAGCCAATGTCTCATCATCGGATGATTCCTCACTTTCGCTTTTTTCTCCTCTAAGACACCTACTTGTCCGAGGAGGCGTAGCGCAATGAGCGCCAGAAGGTTTAAAATCACTAGTTCCGCTAAATTGTACATTTTAGTTAGATTATTTACGTATGACCACTTGAACAACCTTGTAGAACTAAAAATTAAGCATAAAGAATGAGCAAGAAATTGAAGGAGCTCGGAGCTATTGATCCGAGCACTCTCGCGCAAGGTTCAACCACAACCCAGCCCCTTTAGGCCTTTCTGTTGAACCACTGTTAACAACATGTTTATGAGTTCTAAAATTTATATTTTGAAATTTTTCCATGAAAATTGAAAATCAGTTAAAAGTTTCACTAACTCTGCTGTAGGAAACTCTATAACCGGCTCGCAGTGATAGTAGTTTTCAGTTTTGTGAATCTTCGAGCACAGTAAAAACGCAGCCCGGTAATGCGACACGTCCTCCTTAAGTGGGTACCGTACCCAAACACTTGTGTCATCACCATAGTCGTAATAGACACAAATATCGGTCTTTAGGAGCATTGCCAGCCCGAGAAACTAAAAACAAAAAAAATTTTAAAGGAACACACTAAATAAAATGCTTAATTGTTCTCTTTTTCTTCCCTTAATAAAAAGTCTAGCTCAAATTTCCCAACAATTTTTATTTCATATAGAACAGATTTTAGCTGAAATTACCCAGTAATCACCGACGGGTGACACTATCTCCGTATGTTTAACTACTTCGAAAATATTAGGAGTGAACCCAATAACTGCTTCACTCAGTTTACTGAATTTGTCACTCAGCATAATGGCGCCAGTCTGCTTTCGAAGTATATTGCACTTTTGCACATTATACCCATTTGATTCTAAACAAAGAACAAAAATTCCATTTTTTAAACAACTTTGTTTTTCTTTTGCTTAATATTAACAATTTACTTGATTCAGTCCCTGTCAGCAAGTAAAATATGCTTGAGAAAATGCATTGTCCCCAGCCATCGGACAGTTCATACTCCTCATTTAGACTGGGTGACCCCAAAAGTGTTGTTCCAACAAATCCCTCACAAGGGTCTTTCTCCCAATGTAAGCCTAGCTCCGAGCATAACTGCAGTAACGAGGTAGTCACACTGGCCGCCTTGATAGGTCCTCCCGGTTGCTGAACATAGCATTGAGGACAAGAGCGAAGGAACCTATTAAAAATTATAAGACCGGATTGTGAAACACAGTTTTATGATGTGATCATGATGATTTGATTAATTTTACACTTACTCTCTAACTACTCTTGACAAGCCACCAGTAAAGTCTGGGAGGGCGAAATTTGCTTCTATCAAAGCCCCCCGTAGTCGTCCCTCATGATAAATATGTTTTTTTGGTGTCACCACCAAAGTGAATGTCTGCTAAGACAAGGGCCGCCTCGTCATAAGTAGGAACATGCTTATTTTGTAATAGCAGTTTGCCATCATCTGATAACGTAAATGATTCAAAAAGTTTGTCAAATTTCTCCTTGCTACCATACTTAAGAACCTTCTCCCGAGGCCCAAAGTTCCTTCCATTTTTAAGGTACAGCTTGATCTTACCGTGCATGGTAACTTCCATGATTTATATCTGAAAAATTTGACCTTTTGAATTTGTGAGCGCTCACCAATTGTGAGTGTTAAAAAGTGTTCATTAAGAAAAAAAAGAGTCAAATTAGTCAAAGTTTATCTAAAACAAAAGGCCTACGGCTAAATTCTAACACAAACAAGCTAAAACAAAGTCTAGTTTAGTCGTCTGCAAAGTTCAGTCCAGAAGTCTTTTCTAAAGTACTAAGTTTGCAAGATTGTCAATTGCTCGACGAAACTTGTATAAGAGGTAGAGTATAGTGAACCAGCTGCTCTGGCAGCAGCACACACAGCCAACCACGACCAGAAGGACTTTTGCAAAATCCACCCATCCAAACTCTTGAGGGCACACAGAGGGAACCTTGCTCCAAACTTTGCTGCCGCCCACCACCACATAACTCCCATTCTTGCAGCAGTGTAAAATATAGCCCCGAAAAGCTACTTCGTCACAAGACGAAGCGAACGCAAAAGCAAGGGCAAGCAAAGTTACAACAGTAACAAATTTCATTTCAGAGAACTGAAAAAGATTACAGTCACTTACCAAGGAACAGATTTTTATATCTTGTTTTACCTGATTTCACTCAACTCAAAAGAGGAATGAAAAACTTTAAATCTAAAACACAACAAAACTGGTTAATAACACACATAAAACCTAACTTATGTTTAGATGAGGCTTGCCATCTCCCTAACCCTTTTATTCCTAACAAAAACCTATTGCTCGACAGACTATGACATTGATTATGACGACGTTTTGAAAAAAGGAATCTTATTCACGGAGGAATCTAAAATCATAATTGCCGAAAAATTCATTCCAGTCCATTTCTTAGTGCCATTCCCATCATACAATTTCACTCTGAAAACTGAAATCAAAGATATGCTTGCTCAACTGAATGAAATGTGGAAATTACCATCAGTCCATTGCCCTCTCGATTTCTCATCGCCATTTCATACAAATGATTCATATTTTAACGTTGTTTGGATGTTCCAAAAAATCAAAATGAAGTGAATCAATCGAAAGTCGAAATCGAGCAGTTACGAAACGAAACGGCTACATTTCTTGGAACAAAATCACAACGTAAAGTAACGAAGTAGGAGGATCTTTCTCGAGGAAAGAGAGGTGCACACATTGGAGCTTTAGCAGCAGCAGGAATTGGCCTATTTGGATCAGGACTCATTGCAGGAGGATCTGCAGAATGCGGACTTACCCGCATATTTGGAACTTGCCAAGACCAGTCTCAAACTAATGCAGCCAACATTGAACATCTTGGTACAGTAACTTCAGTTCTGACAACTTACGTTAGTCAACTGCGAACGAATACCGATGAAAAATTTTTCATGGTAAGCAACGAGCTTAAGGAAATCGAAGAAGCCCAATCGCAAATGACTGAATCACAAAACAAAAATTGGCAAATAATCCAAGAACAATTTAATGTTATCGAAACAAACTTTAACATTCTCCGTGATTGCAACCAGATGCTTTTTTCCAACCAACAGTTGAATTTTAACTTTGATACAATGTCTTCCCTACTGTCTCTACTATATTCAGATGTCAAAAGCTACAGGGCATCAGTCTACACTTACCGAATTAACATCTTAAACGCGATTCCGATCTTGATGCAAAAATTGTTGCCAATTTCTATTGTTCCAAAAGAATCTTTACAAGCTATCCTAAAATCTGTTGGAGAAGACTTGACTTTGTCTGGCAGCAGATTATCGTTAGCTATTCCGTACAATACGGATCTGCTTTCGTATTACGAAGCAAAATTACTACGTGATGTAGTGACGGTCGAAAAAGGGTTGATTTTGACCCTTACGATTCCGTTAGCATCACGAACAACTGCATTCTCTACATATAGAGCAAGAGTGGTACCTATGCCACAACCTGAACCCCGTATGGCAATCAGATGGGTGATTGAGAACCCTTACCTTGCCGTGTCTGAGGATCAAGATGAAACTGTTACATTGTCTCAACAACAATTCGATAGTTGTATAGGATCATCGAAGTACAGAATTTGTCACGAGCAATTTCCATCTCAGTCAAATCAGCCTTCATGCCTTGCAACGTTGTTTTTGGGATCGATTCTCAAGACAGCAGAAACATGCGACACGGAAGTGTTTTAACTTCCGACGAATGTTCAATCTGATAACTTGGGATTTGGAATATGGTTGCTAACGTCAGCAACAGATGGATTCAACATTAAGACTTACAGCCTGGAGAAGAGCATCGGTAACCTTGGCTCAGCGAAAGACGGATGCAAAATCTGTATTCTGACTGTTGAATGTGGTTACCAGGTGAAAGTTGGTGACAACATTAAATTGCGTCCTGATTTGGAAGTTTGCGACAGAATCACACCTAAATTTGTAGACGTCAAATTGCCAGATCCGCTAGAACATCTAATGGGAATCGTACCCAGCTTGGAAAATCTTCCCTACTTTGAATCTAGGACAGTAGCAGGAGTTGACTTGATGAAAAAAGTTAGAGCAAAACTCATCCACAGCCCGAAAGTGGAATCCAGTGAAGACCTCGTAAAGATCGCTATGCCTATTACAATGGACATGAGCAGTCTTAAACCATCATTTAAAGCTAGCCTGAAAGAATACGTTCCTATTCAAATGTCTCTCTCATTAACCGTAATTGTTTTTATTGGAAATTTATTGCTTCATCTGTTATTCATGTGGGCCTACCATAAGTTTAAAATCATTCGTGATATTCTGCCATCTTTCAAATCACCAAATCCAGATATGAAGCCTTGTTATATCATAACACTCGATTGGACTAAACCTGATGAGGTAGAGCAAAAGATTAAATTGAGCAAAGATCTCGAAAATCAGTTCCAAATTTACCATCAAATGGGCAACCAACTGATATCATTTAAAGAAGCGCTTAGAATTATGGGAAAAGCAACACCCAGTCGATCTCAATCGTCACATTCAATTCATTCGCCCCAACATACAACTGAGGTTCATGCTTCTTCACAAAATCTCACCAATCAAGCAGAAGCAACTGTATAATTGGTGCAGTGAAGTTGTAAATATTAAATGCATGTCGTCTTGAACCCGATTCTTCAACTGGGACCCAGAATGCGATGACAGTATCCATTTTTACTTTTATATGACATGTAATATTGGTCCGGAACGATCATATTGTGGCAAAACTTCAACCTGTATCTCTTATATATCCAATTATTTTCTACAACAGAGATGTCTGCGAACTTCCCTTCTAATGTCAAAGAATGATGGACTTCACAATTTTTTTGGAGTCCGGAAGTAATTGAAAAGAGGGGAGTGTGACGTGACGTTATCTAAAAATTCGAACATTCAAAACAGTATCAGACATGTTATTTAATTAGAACTTTCTGTTTGTTTAGAAGCAAGCCTCACCTTTATGTATTTGAATAATCATTAACCACTATTGTACCGCTATTGTAAAGTTATATATCAGATTGAATAGAGAATTAACAAAATACTTACTTAAATCATTGTCACTGAGATACTGCAAGCTGAAACTCGGATCCACTTGCATCCACGACCTAAACTTTCAATATTTTTCAACAACATTCAATAATATACGTGCAATATCATTTACATTTGAATATACCAACCCAGTTCAATATCGGGAAACCCTTGGTATAGCTCATATGGCGATTCATGATTTCCTGAAAAAGAACAGTTATTTGAGGTCTTCAATTGTTTATTTCGTTTCGAACTATATTTTTTAAAAACGAAAGTTTACCGTTTACAACTAAATTCATGAAAACGAACAAAATCTAAGATTTTGAAAAGAAGTTCCGTGTCAACCATTACGGACAAACTTTCGCTGCCAATCATTTGATTAAACATTTGCGCGTCCTTTTGAGGTTTTCAAAATGTTCCATCAATATCGAGGATGAAGCATGACGTTGAACTTTTTGAAAGGTTTGTCATCTGGATCGCAGTAACTAGTTCTAGATCTCATTTGTTCTAGTTTTCGATATTAGTAATTCTGGATCCAGATCTCAGTGACTCTATTTCTGGATCTTAGTAACTCTGCATCTCACTGCCTCTAGTTTGGGATCTCGGTAACTCTAGTTTTGGATCTTATTAACTCTCAAACCAGATCTCTAACTCTAGTTCCGGATCGCAGTAGCTCTGGATATAGATCTTATTAACTCTAGTTTCTGATCTTAGAATCTCTGGATCCTAAATCATTTCCCTTTTTAATAAAGCACGCCCATGAGGATATGTCAAGGTCTAATCACCACTATAGGGGTTGAACTTTTGAAAGGTTTGTCATCCCATCAACCGATATCAGTTAACTATAGTTCCAGATCTCCGTAACTCTAGTTCCGCAACTCACTTCCTCTAGTTCCGGATCGCAGTTACTCTATTTCTTAATCTCATTAGCTCAGATTTTTCTAAAATGAAATTTCAAAACGATAAAATCCTTACTGCGTAGCTTCATGACGTGAAGCTCGTAAAAAATTTGAAGTTTTTCAAGGTTTTGATGAGAAAAAAATTTGCCTAGTTTCTAAATTTGAAGCTTATCCCCCTCCCCACACAAAACCAAAGTTGGGACTTACATTTTGCAGCAACTTCTTTAATCTTTTGTTATGTCACCAAACGACGACTAACGATGTAATGGGCTCGCAAAATACAAAAACTCAAAACCATATAAGTACCTTTGAAGTCTTTAAGAACGAATCAAAATTAGGCAAGAAATGTGCTGAAAGCGCCCAATTTTCCTCTTTTCTGAATTAATGCAATTTTGCAAGAATTTTGCTGAAATTTTTAAGAGTTGAGTTTGTTTAAGGAATGTGTTGAAAGATGTGCTGAATGTATAAGAAATGTGCTCAATTTATGTAAAGAATGTGCTTAAAGAGCTGAAATCTATTTTTATGAAGTGCTGAAATTATGGAGTTGCTCTGAAATCTTAGTGTTAAATTTATTTAAGGAATGTGCTGAATTTTTGTAAGAGTTTCGCGCAAATTATTTGAGGAATATGCTGAAGGTGCTGAATTTAGGATTTTTGGGATTATATTGGAGATGTGTCGATAAGTATTGAAAACATTTTTATTGAGCGCATTTAGCACCTGAAGCTAAACTTATAGCCTGTTTAGCCCGGGAGCTTCGCGTTAGTTTTTTAACAATTAGAAAACCGAATGTACGCTTTCTTCGGTCGCTAAAACTTCGTCGAGAGCTTTGTTTGAAAGAATGGACTTAGACTTGAAGAAGTGAAAGTCTAAATTTTTGTCTTAAACTCGTCTAAGCTCAATCTTTCATACTGTTAAATCTAATTGTGACACTTGCATCAAACCAATATAAATAATCGGCTGTTTCAATATGGGAGACGGAGACGTTTAATGCTCAAGCAAATCCAATTACAGTATTGAAAAAGCGGACAATAAATAACTTTTTATTGGTGCAAAATATGGAGTTATCTTGCGATAATGCTGTTTCTGATCTCAAATTTCCACCTAAAAGGTCTGTTGGGTCAAAATATTTCGAAAGTGACGTCGAAATGGAGAAAAGGTGATTTGCTTAAAAACATGAAAATAGAATTTCTGCAAATTGCACTCCTAACTTGAATTTCGAAAATCAATTCAACATTTTTGTACCTTTTGGTTCTGTGCATAAGTTAAAACAGATTCTTTGTCTCCATTGGGCCTCGTGCGCAGAACTCGGGGCGTAGTCGCCATCGTGTCAGGGTACTGCGACCCTCAGGCGACAAAGATTTTGTTCTAACATTCAAGATAAATCTCTAGGTTGCGTTTCCCTTTCTATTGGCTAATTATAATTTACCATGAGTTCTCTAAATCATAGATTTTCGAGTTGCAAAACACAAAAACGATGTCAAAATGATTTCGTCGCAAATTTTCCTATAACTTAAAACCAAATCTTTCTCGCCCCAGGGGCTTAAAGTCGCGAGGTTTTCTATCATTTTTAGTGAACCAATACCGGGTACGAAAATGTTGAATTTTATTTAAAATTGAAGTTAAGATTACATTGTTGCAGATCAGTGAAAAAAAGTTTTCTTAAAAATGTACATGAAATTTTTGTACGGAAATCCAGGGTACGAATTTTTTGATCGCTAAAACTTGGAGGCACGTGCAATTAGCACGTGAAAAAGTGGAACGCTAAGTTTTGCGGCGCTAAATTAGCGGCCGGCTCGCAGTAAGGAAACATAATTTTTGGCAGTGGGGCCAAACCCACTAATACTTTTGAGCATTTCCCATCAAAACCTGAAACGAAAGCACTTGCCTCGCCTTGGAAACGGAAACATTTGGCCTATTCACAACTTTTAAAAGGCTTCTCCAAATTCTCCCACCCCCACCAATAAGTTTCTGATAGGGTGTTACAGATAAGGGGGTGTTTCCAAAATGGTATAATTTTGTGGTAAAACGTGGTTGATCAATAGCCAAAATTAAAAATAACAAAAATAATAAACCGAATGTTGCTTTCCGTTATTGACATGGATAGCGACGATTCCGACGCAACGCTAGATGGCAATGGATTGTATGACGGTAATTTGCAAAACTGTACTCTTAATTTAATTTTTATTAAGGTTTAGCCCACTTCGTACCCTTTGGTTCTCTAAATAAGTTAGCATATGAATTCTGGCCCCCTCGGTCCGTTAGGATTCATGTGCTAACATAAAGAAAATAAACTAAACTTCTCCATCTCAGATAACGAAGCAGCCAATTAGTTATGGTGGTTTGATTCATGTGTAAATAAGTTAGACTTCTAACCAAGTCTATTTTTTGCCCTAAGCTTTGTGTCCTTAACCAGTCTTTTTGTGTGAGTTCAATTTTTCAACAAAGTTCTCCGACTCGAAGTTTTAATCAACACCTGTTGCGATAATTGCAGTTAAATAAACTGCCAATGTAATAAATTTTAATGCCCGATCGACGCTGAAAAAACACTTCAGCATTAGACTACGAGTTTATCACACTCTCATCGCCACTGTTACCAAGCAAACAGTGGCGATAAAAGAGTTGTGATAAACTTGTGGTCTAATGATGGAAACAGTTTGATAAACAGTTTTTGTGTGCGTTAGTGTGATCGTGTGTGCGTGCGTGTGTGTATGTGTGCGTGTGTGAGTGTGCATGTGCGTGCGTGTGTGTATATGTGTGTGCGTTTGTGTTTGTGAGTGCGCGCGTGTGTGTGTAAGTGTATGTGCTGTGTGTGTGTGTGTATGTGTGTGTGTGTGTGTGCGTGTGCGTGTGTGGGGGGCATGAGGACAAAATGAAGAACAGATCCGAAGATATCACTTGCCTTTGAAAATGTAAATGTCCACAAAAAGTAAAAATGAGAAACCAATAAAACTGTGTTCATTTATTAAATGATTGCAACAGGTGTTGATTAAAAAATTACCACACGGTTGTTATCGCCCTCGAATTTATCATAAAACCTCGGCTTCGCCTCGGAGTTTGATAACTTCTCGCTGGCGATAACAACCGTGTGGTAATATTCATTAGTGACCGATGAAATAGTACCCGGGGTTCTCTAACGTACTTTTGTGCCCTATTGGTATTTCATGTTGCTAGACTTACCTTGTTTAAGGTTCTTGCCTTAATTTTTTGGCCTCTTGCACTAATGGAACTTCAATTTTGACTTTTTGTACAAAACTTTGCAAAGTTGTCGTTTTTTATTCTTACATTCTCTGAATAATAAATAAATATATCGTAGTCCAGTTTTGGAATTTGTATCCAGCACCCTTTTGCCCTGTAAGTCACAATCCACCTATAACCCCACACGCTCGAACCTGCACACCTCACTGCGCTCCCCGACCCGCACTCTCATCTCAAATACTTTATGCTCCTCAATTATCTCTACTCGATTTCCCTTCTCCAATAGGCTTAAGCTAGACATCCTAAGCGGCAAATAGCTACTGACGAATCTAAGAGCCCGCCAGCCGTCTTGCCCGACGTTAGTCTGTTATGATTTATACTAAGATTTTGAGCCTCTTTTTTGGTCACTCTTGCTATAAACAGTGGGCAAAAACAATCAGAACAAACTTTTAGTTGAATCGGGAAAAACAGCAGCGTAGGTTATGCAAACTGTTCTAATCGCAACAATTGTTGATTACAGATATTAGCACACTGTTGTTTTTTGCCCTCTGACAGTTATTCAGAATCTTAAATCCACAAAAAAAAGTTCAAAACCATGTTCCAGAAATACATAACTTCCGAAATGTCCCGTGTTTCTTGTTCTCTTTTTAACTACGGAGTTAAAAACGGAGCTATTCTGTCCCTCCCCCACAGCTTAGGGGCGCAGCTTATAACTTTTACGGCCCCCAAACGTAACGTGCTATATAACAGCATGCAATGTGTAATTGGGGGCATACAAGTTTAGTGGGCTTATATTTTGTACTCCTCCCTGGCGAACGTGCTATTTTTTTTTACATAGTAGCGTGCTGTATAACAACATGTAATTTGTAAGGGGGGGGGGGGGGGGTAAAAACACTGGGGGGGGGGCGTAAAAACACTGGGGAGGGGCAAACAGAATAGATCCTCCAGAACAAACTTATCATTAATATTGAATAAATGCATTTCAAATTGGATTTTGAATTATTTAAAAATGCGTTGTATACTGAGCATTTTTGTGACCTTGTTAGCTATTGATTGCAGTAGCACTAACCGACGCACAAATTACGGCTTAGTGGACATGTATCGGGTGGCACTCAAAGGGTGTTTGCTTTTAATTGGTGGCCGCTACCCAGCTGTGAACGCTATGAGAGTTTGTGTGCCACAACAATTGTTCACCAGCGGTTCAAACGGTAAATTCTCACTTTTATTTTCAAACCTGCTCCAGAAGACTGAAAAGGAGAAGGCACAAACGGAAAAGGTCCAACTTTTTTATACATTTTAACGCGGTATTTTTTACATAGTAACGTGGTGTCTTTAAGGGTTATAAAGACACGATTTTTTTTTTTTTGGGGGGGGGGGGGGGGGGGTGGGTGGGAATAGACCCCAATTTACTTAAGGCGACGGAAACATGTTCTTTGTCAATATTTTCTCAAATGTGAAGGATCACCCAATTAACTTTTTAAATTGCTAGGGAGCTCCAAACACACCTGGTTAACGGGGCAACATATCGAATACTTTTGGAAAAAGTATCAGCCGCTTGTAAATTTAGTAGAACAAATTAAAAATTAATCTTGCTGAAGCAAAACCAAACTAATTAAGATGACAGATGGCTCATTTGGAGAACGATATGAATGATATGAATACATTTAAAATTGGAAACAAAATAAAATTTGTCACATAAGATCAATCAGAACTAAATTAGTTTTTACACAAACTAAGAGTTATAAAGAATTGTACATGAAACTGTTCCTTTTGAAAAACTACTGAGACCTTTTATCTCTAATTTTTCCCTATGAGAGCGAAACGCCGAACTCTGAGGTATTTTTACATAAATAATTTTAAAATGACACTCGCGAATTTTCTCGCAATTAATTGAATTTTGGCTGAGAGCACGTTATCATATGTTTCAAACACAGAGTAGTTGAGTAAAAGTGCTATCCAGCCACCACTGCTAACACATGGCTGAGGATCTGTTCTTTTTTCCACAAAGACTCCCCATTTACCATTCTTAAGAATAGCGATCTTAAGAATGGCGTTATGAAGATTGAACGTAGATTTCATCATAATAATATCTAAAATAAACACATGTAACACTACTCTAGCCAAAGTAACACTTTATTAACTAACTAACTATTGGTCTTCGACCATGTCTTCACGAGACCAAATCAACCATATCATTGCCATCACCATTAATACTAATTACCATTCTAGTGAATGCAATGCATGACATATGATATCAGCAACAGCATTAGACAACTTGAAGTTTAACTCTATCGTTTCTGCTCCAACCTGATCATTTTGATATCTAATCTGCTTTTGGATGATCTCTGATTTATGTGTAGTTTGATACTTGTCGGTGGTTTGTGTTGAAACTCGCCATCTCTTTATAAGCATCATTTTCATTATTTGTCTAATGGTTAAGCGTCCTTCTATCCTCGGGATAAAACTCACTTCCAATCTAACATTAACGTTCAGTCACGTCCATATCCTGAAATACACTTGCATCATAAGTAGGCTCATTAAATGTAACCTTCTCAAATGCTGTTAGAATGTACTGTGGTCATTCAACTCCACTATCCCACTTTCCTCTCCAAGATAGTTGCAATAGGTATATTTTTGTAAAATTGTTTACATTCATAATAGCTGAGGTCTATGTTATTCTTTTCATTTAATCCTCTATGTACTACTGTTTCATTATAATTACTAGGATCAAAACTATAGTAAACACCAGGATTTATCTTCTTCTATATTACGAGTGCTCTTTACTACATCACTAGCCACTTCTCCAATTCCAGCATTTGGTCTAAAAATTTTTTATCACTATACCACGTTTCAGTAATTGTTTAAACACAAGACCTTAAATAATCTTTTCGAAATCGTTAACAAACCCAAAAAGTCACCCATCTTAATCATCTTATAGAAATGACAACTTTCAGAGGCTATACGATTGCCTTTAATCGGACCATCTCGTTCACTTTGATCCCGAACAAAACATCACTCAAATCCTTTATCAGTAGTTGTAGGCAACCAACTAGTAAATTGTTAGATTTGGGTGACAATAATCAGTATACTCAATTTTTCTACTTTCATTGGTTTCAAGTTATCGAACTAAGCAGAGCAAGCCAATCGTAATTCACAGGTCTAATGTTTGCGTTCTAATTGAAAATACCTCCAACATCAACTGATAGTACAAACATAATTTCAGGATAAGTGTCATTTATACTCAAAAAGTTTTCGTCTCGATTGAGGATAATAATAATAATTTTTTTGTTGACCGTAGTCATTGTGGTTTGTTTATTCCGTTTTCTTTAAACTTTACTCTTAACTATATCGATGAAATATTGGTAAGCTTCATCCAAATTAAAGCCCCTTTTTGTCAACCAAAAAACAGGAGGTTTACTGTTATACGAACTCCAAACGACCACTTAAGAGTTAGCGAACCAAAGAAGAGCTTACACTTAACTTTATTATGATGATAACTAAAGAAACGTTTAACTTCGGTGAACTCATACTCTATACCACTATTTTAGGTTTAATTAGACTATGTTTTTAACTTTATATTTGACATAACACGAAGGAATTACAAATACACAGTGAAAAGAACATCAGATATACTATAAAACTTATGAGAACGTATTTGTGATACAACACCAGATGCCTATGGGTAACATAAAAAAATTGGAGATAATAAAAGAGCGAACACATAGTGATGTCATAATCGAAGCAAATGAGAATACAATGTGCTGTAATATGTAACTAATTCAAGATATAATTTGCTTTTATACAGCTTATTCTATTGCTCTTTTGCTATGCTTTAAGAAACAACTAAATTAATACGGTGAGTAAGCAGCTAATAGTTCAGTAGATGTAGATATTATGGGATTCTATACAGTAATCCTTCACTGTAATTTTATATCTTGCGTTAAAGACAATAGTAAGCATATTCCGTTTATATTCAATCTAATCAAACTACTAGGCTATCTAATTATTATTATCGCTTTTTAATTAGCTATATCAGAATGCAACAAGAAAAGGAATAGAATAATTTGAAGTTTGCAATAAAGATGAATATGGTAACCCTACTGACTTCAATAGTGCTATATTAGGTTTCATTTTACACATTATATATGAGTGAATTCTTAATTTCCCCTTCCTAATAGAACAAACTTATCCCATTTAACTCTAGTTTACCATAAATTGTCCCGCCTTAGTTTTATCCATCGAAATATATAAATTGTTCAAACCAAGCGTCATTGCATAATTCAGCGAAATCGTTATATTTTATTTTACAATTAATAATATCACTGTGGACAGATACTATTTAAAATCTTACCATTTTGTCCAAGAAAAAAAAAGATTACAGATCTCCTAAACACTTTGTCTATCTGTTGAATACAGATGCTGATTAAGGTAAACCATATTACACCTGTAATGTAATGCCTACCTCTACAAAAAGTATTAATTAATAACACTCTCTATTCAGCTCGTACATCATCGAGTCTCATAAGATTCGTTTTTTCTTTTTTTTTCATATTCAGGCGGTTGTATATCGCCTTTTACTTTAATTCAATTTTTTTCAGCCTTATCTTCAATACTATTGATATCATTATACTAAGAAGCAGTAAGTCCAATGATCAACAGTTTATCAAACCATTTTTTGTGACAAAAAAGATCTTTAAAAATGAGTTTACTAGCACCTGATATACATACTCTAAAGTTATCTGGTAGTGGTATATTATCTTTTTCGCTGAGACTTACTTAGACTTGCTTTGTATCTTCCCTGAATAGTTTTACCACTTGTCTGAGTAGGTTTACTACTATACATATCAGCAAAGCTGCTTAGCGGATCAAAGATATTATCTTTGAAAAATATCATGATTGGTCAATAGTACATCTACAACCTATATAATCATCCTTTTTTCGCTGGATTTTATCTAAATATACAAAAAATACGCCCAACAATAGGTTTACTTTCCAATTGTACTCCTTCAATTGATAATAAATTTACAAATTTTTGTAAAAATTTAGTTGGTGTTTCAACACTTTAGCTATCAATGTAATAACGTTTACCATAAAACTTTTCTCTACCTATAGCTAAAACGCTAAAACACAATTCGCTCCTTCATCAGGATATAGATTAAAAATTATATGATCAACCTCATTAATAGTCTCAAGTATCTGTTCTCTCATTACAGTTTCAATTGGAGTTAAAGTTATACACTCAATATTTTGCGTGTCAAAAAACACTCAAAACGTTTGTTCTTTATAATTTTATGATCAATAAAGTCTCCGAATTTGTAAAAACAATTTTGTTAGCGAACCAAAGAAGAGCTTACACTTAACTTTATTATGATGATAACTAAAGAAACGTTTAACTTCGGTGAACTCATACTCTATACCGCTATTTTATGTTTAATTAGACTATGTTTTTAACTTTATATTTGACATAACACAAAGGAATTACAAATACACAGTGAAAAGAACATCAGATATACTATAAAACTTATGAGAACGTATTTGTGATACAACACCAGATGCCTATGGGTAACATAAAAAAATTGGAGATAATAAAAGAGCGAACACATAGTGATGTCATAATCGAAGCAAATGAGAATACAATGTGCTGTAATATGAAACTAATTCAAGATATAATTTGCTTTTATACAGTTTATTCTATTGCTCTTTTGCTATGCTTTAAGAAACAACTAAATTAATACGGTGAGTAAGCAGCTAATAGTTCAGTAGATGTAGATATTATGGGATTCTATACAGTAATCCTTCACTGTAATTTTATATCTTGCGTTAAAGACAATAGTAAGCATATTCCGTTTATATTCAATCTAATAAAACTACTAGGCTATCTGATTATTATTATCGCTTTTTAATTAGCTATATCAGAATGCAACAAGAAAAGGAATAGAATAATTTGAAGTTTGCAATAAAGATGAATATGGTAACCCTACTGACTTCAATAGTGCTATATTAGGTTTCATTTTACACATTATATATGAGTGAATTCTTAATTTCCCCTTCCTAATAGAACAAACTTATCCCATTTAACTCTAGTTTACCATAAATTGTCCCGCCTTAGTTTTATCCATCGAAATATATAAATTGTTCAAACCAAGCGTCATTGCATAATTCAGCGAAATCGTTATATTTTATTTTACAATTAATAATATCACTGTGGACAGATACTATTCAAAATCTTACCATTTTGTCCAAGAAAAAAAAAGATTACAGATCTCCTAAACACTATGTCTATCTGTTGAATACAGATGCTGATTAAGGTAAACCATATTACACCTGTAATGTAATGCCTACCTCTACAAAAAGTATTAATTAATAACACTCTCTATTCAGCTCGTACATCATCGAGTCTCATAAGATTCGTTTTTTCTTTTTTTTCATATTCAGGCGGTTGTATATCGCCTTTTACTTTAATTCAATTTTTTTCAGCCTTATCTTCAATACTATTGATATCATTATACTAAGAAGCAGTAAGTCCAATGATCAACAGTTTATCAAACCATTTTTTGTGACAAAAAAGATCTTTAAAAATGAGTTTACTAGCACCTGATATACATACTCTAAAGTTATCTGGTAGTGGTATATTATCTTTTTTGCTGAGACTTACTTAGACTTGCTTTGTATCTTCCCTGAATAGTTTTACCACTTGTCTGAGTAGGTTTACTACTATACATATCAGCAAAGCTGCTTAGCGGATCAAAGATATTATCTTTGAAAAATATCATGATTGGTCAATAGTACATCTACAACCTATATAATCATCCTTTTTTCGCTGGATTTTATCTAAATATACAAAAAATACGCCCAACAATAGGTTTACTTTCCAATTGTACTCCTTCAATTGATAATAAATTTACAATTTTTTGTAAAAATTTAGTTGGTGTTTCAACACTTTAGCTATCAATGTAATAACGTTTACCATAAAACTTTTCTCTACCTATAGCTAAAACGCTAAAACACAATTCGCTCCTTCATCAGGATATAGATTAAAAATTATATGATCAACCTCATTAATAGTCTCAAGTATCTGTTCTCTCATTACAGTTTCAATTGGAGTTAAAGTTATACACTCAATATTTTGCGTGTCAAAAAACACTCAAAACGTTTTTTCTTTATAATTTTATGATCAATAAAGTCTCCGAATTTGTAAAAACAATTTTGTTAGCGAACCAAAGAAGAGCTTACACTTAACTTTATTATGATGATAACTAAAGAAACGTTTAACTTCGGTGAACTCATACTCTATACCGCTATTTTAGGTTTAATTAGACTATGTTTTTAACTTTATATTTGACATAACACAAAGGAATTACAAATACACAGTGAAAAGAACATCAGATATACTATAAAACTTATGAGAACGTATTTGTGATACAACACCAGATGCCTATGGGTAACATAAAAAAATTGGAGATAATAAAAGAGCGAACACATAGTGATGTCATAATCGAAGCAAATGAGAATACAATGTGCTGTAATATGAAACTAATTCAAGATATAATTTGCTTTTATACAGTTTATTCTATTGCTCTTTTGCTATGCTTTAAGAAACAACTAAATTAATACGGTGAGTAAGCAGCTAATAGTTCAGTAGATGTAGATATTATGGGATTCTATACAGTAATCCTTCACTGTAATTTTATATCTTGCGTTAAAGACAATAGTAAGCATATTCCGTTTATATTCAATCTAATAAAACTACTAGGCTATCTGATTATTATTATCGCTTTTTAATTAGCTATATCATAATGCAACAAGAAAAGGAATAGAATAATTTGAAGTTTGCAATAAAGATGAATATGGTAACCCTACTGACTTCAATAGTGCTATATTAGGTTTCATTTTACACATTATATATGAGTGAATTCTTAATTTCCCCTTCCTAATAGAACAAACTTATCCCATTTAACTCTAGTTTACCATAAATTGTCCCGCCTTAGTTTTATCCATCGAAATATATAAATTGTTCAAACCAAGCGTCATTGCATAATTCAGCGAAATCGTTATATTTTATTTTACAATTAATAATATCACTGTGGACAGATACTATTCAAAATCTTACCATTTTGTCCAAGAAAAAAAAAGATTACAGATCTCCTAAACACTATGTCTATATGTTGAATACAGATGCTGATTAAGGTAAACCATATTACACCTGTAATGTAACGCCTACCTCTACAAAAAGTATTAATTAATAACACTCTCTATTCAGCTCGTACATCATCGAGTCTCATAAGATTCGTTTTTTCTTTTTTTTCATATTCAGGCAGTTGTATATCGCCTTTTACTTTAATTCAATTTTTTTCAGCCTTATCTTCAATACTATTGATATCATTATACTAAGAAGCAGTAAGTCCAATGATCAACAGTTTATCAAACCATTTTTTTGTGACAAAAAAGATCTTTAAAAATGAGTTTACTAGCACCTGATATACATACTCTAAAGTTATCTGGTAGTGGTATATTATCTTTTTCGCTGAGACTTACTGAGACTTGCTTTGTATCTTCCCTGAATAGTTTTACCACTTGTCTGAGTAGGTTTACTACTATACATATCAGCAAAGCTGCTTAGCGGATCAAAGATATTATCTTTGAAAAATATCATGATTGGTCAATAGTACATCTACAACCTATATAATCATCCTTCTTTCGCTGGATTTTATCTAAATATACAAAAAATACGCCCAACAATAGGTTTACTTCCCAATTGTACTCCTTCAATTGATAATAAATTTACAAATTTTTGTAAAAATTTAGTTGGTGTTTCAACACTTTAGCTATCAATGTAATAACGTTTACCATAAAACTTTTCTCTACCTATAGCTAAAACGCTAAAACACAATTCGCTCCTTCATCAGGATATAGATTAAAAATTATATGATCAACCTCATTAATAGTCTCAAGTATCTGTTCTCTCATTACAGTTTCAATTGGAGTTAAAGTTATACACTCAATATTTTGCGTGTCAAAAAACACTCAAAACGTTTGTTCTTTATAATTTTATGATCAATAAAGTCTCCGAATTTGTAAAAACAATTTTGTTAGCGAACCAAAGAAGAGCTTACACTTAACTTTATTATGATGATAACTAAAGAAACGTTTAACTTCGGTGAACTCATACTCTATACCGCTATTTTAGGTTTAATTAGACTATGTTTTTAACTTTATATTTGACATAACACAAAGGAATTACAAATACACAGTGAAAAGAACATCAGATATACTATAAAACTTATGAGAACGTATTTGTGATACAACACCAGATGCCTATGGGTAACATAAAAAAATTGGAGATAATAAAAGAGCGAACACATAGTGATGTCATAATCGAAGCAAATGAGAATACAATGTGCTGTAATATGAAACTAATTCAAGATATAATTTGCTTTTATACAGTTTATTCTATTGCTCTTTTGCTATGCTTTAAGAAACAACTAAATTAATACGGTGAGTAAGCAGCTAATAGTTCAGTAGATGTAGATATTATGGGATTCTATACAGTAATCCTTCACTGTAATTTTATATCTTGCGTTAAAGACAATAGTAAGCATATTCCGTTTATATTCAATCTAATAAAACTACTAGGCTATCTGATTATTATTATCGCTTTTTAATTAGCTATATCAGAATGCAACAAGAAAAGGAATAGAATAATTTGAAGTTTGCAATAAAGATGAATATGGTAACCCTACTGACTTCAATAGTGCTATATTAGGTTTCATTTTACACATTATATATGAGTGAATTCTTAATTTCCCCTTCCTAATAGAACAAACTTATCCCATTTAACTCTAGTTTACCATAAATTGTCCCGCCTTAGTTTTATCCATCGAAATATATAAATTGTTCAAACCAAGCGTCATTGCATAATTCAGCGAAATCGTTATATTTTATTTTACAATTAATAATATCACTGTGGACAGATACTATTTAAAATCTTACCATTTTGTCCAAGAAAAAAAAAGATTACAGATCTCCTAAACACTATGTCTATCTGTTGAATACAGATGCTGATTAAGGTAAACCATATTACACCTGTAATGTAATGCCTACCTCTACAAAAAGTATTAATTAATAACACTCTCTATTCAGCTCGTACATCATCGAGTCTCATAAGATTCGTTTTCTCTTTTTTTTCATATTCAGGCGGTTGTATATCGCCTTTTACTTTAATTCAATTTTTTTCAGCCTTATCTTCAATACTATTGATATCATCATACTAAGAAGCAGTAAGTCCAATGATCAACAGTTTATCAAACCATTTTTTGTGACAAAAAAGATCTTTAAAAATGAGTTTACTAGCACCTGATATACATACTCTAAAGTTATCTGGTAGTGGTATATTATCTTTTTCGCTGAGACTTACTTAGACTTGCTTTGTATCTTCCCTGAATAGTTTTACCACTTGTCTGAGTAGGTTTATTACTATACATATCAGCAAAGCTGCTTAGCGGATCAAAGATATTATCTTTGAAAAATATCATGATTGGTCAATAGTACATCTACAACCTATATAATCATCCTTTGTTCGCTGGATTTTATCTAAATATACAAAAAATACGCCCAACAATAGGTTTACTTTCCAATTGTACTCCTTCAATTGATAATAAATTTACAAATTTTTGTAAAAATTTAGTTGGTGTTTCAACACTTTAGCTATCAATGTAATAACGTTTACCATAAAACTTTTCTCTACCTATAGCTAAAACGCTAAAACACAATTCGCTCCTTCATCAGGATATAGATTAAAAATTATATAATCAACCTCATTAATAGTCTCAAGTATCTGTTCTCTCATTACAGTTTCAATTGGAGTTAAAGTTATACACTCAATATTTTGCGTGTCAAAAAACACTCAAAACGTTTGTTCTTTATAATTTTATGATCAATAAAGTCTCCGAATTTGTAAAAACAATTTTGTTAGCGAATGAAAATTTGAGAAATATATGTAATTGCAGTAATACTTTCTATTATAGCTTTTTTTTATTTTCGCACGCCGGATTAAATCTCTTAACTATGGAAAAGTATCATCTGGAAAAGTCATGACTACACTTACTCATCTGTGCAGCAACAGGAAGAGGTTAAACTTGTTTTGTGAAAGAGTACTTAGAACAATTCGATAAAGTTGAGATTAGTGTAATTTGTAGAGATGTGACCGATTGGAAAGGATAAATCATAGGTAATCTTGATGATCTTTTAGAAGGACACATTAATGGATATTTACTATTACTTGATGATATGTGTAATAGGTTAATAAAACACATAAGTTAATATTTCACAACAGGTGGAAATGAATTTATACAGATGATCAGAAGGTGTCATAAACCAGCTCAGTTATTAAAAATGGCAATATCTAATGAACAATTAATTTTATTATCAAGGTACAATGATTAACCATTCTTCAACAACTTCAATATGATTTTGATTTATAATCATATTTGCCATGAGATAAGTTCTAAGTATCAAATTGGCAGATTAAAAGTTAATCCAACAACAGACCCATTTGTTTTTAGAGACAAGAATAGAAGGTTAGTTTTGAAATTATAGTTGGTATCTAAACGTAGAAGATTATAATGATGATGTCGTAAAAAACTAACTTAACTATCTGAAACTGAGAATGATAGATGATATCGATGAGGAAGTTATTGATAAGAACAATTATAAGTTCTATTTCCATAGACACTTAGATTTAAAAGAAAGTGAACTTGAATAAGATGTTTTTACTCACGAGTTACTTGATGGCAGAGTCTGCTATCTTATACATAGTGGTGCTAGTTTTGTAATTTTTTTTATATTGAATATTTAAGACACTAACAGTGGCTCAAGGTCTTTCAGGTGCTATAACATTAGCTAATTTTGCAAATATACTTGCTTTCAAGATACAAAATTGTTAATAATATCAATAAAGTTGCTAACACAGTTAAGACAGAGATTAATGATTATTGATTTTTCAAATCATTTTTTGCGACAAAAAATATCTTTAAAAATGAGTTCACTAGCACCTGGTATACTACTCTAAAGTTATCTGGTAGTGGTATATTGTTTTTTTCGCTGACACTTAGACTTGCTTTGTATCTTCCCTGAATAGTGTTACCACTAGTCTGAGTAGGTTTACTACTATACATATCAGCAAAGCTGCTTAGCGGATCAAAGATATTATCTTTGAAAAATATCATGATTGGTCAATAGTACATCTACAACCTATATAATCATCCTTTTTTCGCTGGATTTTATCTAAATATACAAAAAATATGCCCAACAATAGGGTTTAACATGCAATTGTACCCCTTCATTTGATAATAGATTTATAATTTTTTGTAAAAATTGAGTTGGTGTGTCAACACTTTAGCTATCAATATAATAACGTTTACCATAAAACTTTTCTCTACCTATATCTAAAACGCTAAAACACAATTCGCTCCTTCATCAGGATATAGATTAAAAATTATATAATCAACCTCATTAATAGTCTCAAGTATCTGTTCTCTCATTACAGTTTCAATTGGAGTTCAAGTTATACACTCAATATTTTGCGTGTCAAAAAACACTCAAAACGTTTGTTCTTGATAATTTTATGATCAATAATGTCTCCGAATTTGTAAAATCAATTTTGTTAGCGAATAAAAATTTGAGAAATATATGTAATTGCAGTAATACTTTCTATTATAGCTTTTTTTTATTGTCGCCCGCCGGATTAAATCTCTAAACTATGGAAAAGTTTCATCTGGAAAAGTCATGACTACACTTATTCATCTGTGCAGCAACAGGAAGAGGTTAAACTTGTTTTGTGAAAGAGCACTTAGAACAATTCGATAAAGGTAGGATTAGTGTAATTTGCAAAGATGTGACCGATTGGATAGGGTATATCATAGGTAATCTTGATGATCTTTTAGAAGGACATATTAATGGATATTTACTATTACTTGATGATATGTGTAATAGGTTAATAAAGCACATAAGTTAATATTTCACAACAGGTGGAAATGAATTTATACAGATGATCAGAAGGTGTCATAAACCAGCTCAGATAATAAAAATGGCAAGATTTAATGAACAATTAATTTTTATAACAAGGTACAATGATTAACCATTCTTCAACAACTTCAATATGATTTTGATTTATAATCATATTTGCCATGAGATAAGTTCTAATTATCAAATTGGCAGATTAAAAGTTAATCCAACAACAGACACATTTGTTTTTAGAGACAAGAAAAAAGGTTTGGTTTTCAAATTGTAGTTGGTATCTAATCGTAGAAGATTATAATGATGATGTCGAAAAAAACTAACTTAACTATCTGAAACTGAGAATGATAAATGATATCGATGAGGAAATTATTGATAAGAACAATTATAAGTTCTATTTCCATAGACACTTAGATTTAAAAGAAAGTGAACCTGAACATGATGTTTTTACTTACGAGTTACTTGATGGCAGAGTCTGTTATCTTATACATAGTGGTGCTAGTTTTGTAATTTTGTTTATATTGAATGTTTAAGACAGTAACAGTGGCTCAAGGTCTTTCAGGTGCTATAACATTAGCTAATTTTGCAAATATACTTGCTTTCAAGATACAAAATAGTTAATAATATCAGTAAGGTTGCTAACACAGTTAAGACAGAGATTAATGATTATTAATTTATCAAATCATTTTTTGCGACAAAAAATATCTTTAAAAATGAGTTCACTAGCACCTGGTATACTACTCTAAAGTTATCTGGTAGTGGCATATTATCTTTTTCGTTGACACTTAGACTTGCTTTGAATCTTCCCTGAATAGTGTTACCACTTGTCTGAGTAGGTTTACTACTATACATATCAGCAAAGCTGCTAAGCGGATCAAAGATATTATCTTTGAAAAATATCATGATTGGTCAATAGTACATCTACAACCTATATAATCATCCTTTTTTCGCTGGATTTTATCTAAATATACAAAAAATACGCCCAACAGTAGGGTTTACTATCCAATTGTACTCCTTCATTTGATAATAAATTTACAAATTTTTGTAAAAATATAGTTGGTGTTTCAACACATTAGCTATCAATGTAATAACGTTTACCATAAAACTTTTCTCTACCTATAGCTAAAACGCTAAAACACAATTTGCTCCTTCATCAGGATGTAGATTAAAAATTATATAATCAACCTCATTAGTAATCTCAAGTATCTGTTCTCTCATTACAGTTTCAATTGGAGTTAAAGTTATAAACTCAATATTTTGCGTATCAAAAAACACTCAAAACATTTGTTCTTTATAATTTTATGATCAATTAAGTCTCCGAATTTGTAAAAACAATTTTTTTGGCGAATAAAAATTTAAGAAATATATATGTAATTGCAGTAATACTTTCTATTATAGCTTTTCTTATTGTCGCACGCCGGATTAAATCTCTAAACTATGGAAAAGTTTCATCTGGAAAAGTCATGACTACACTTACTCATCTGTGCAGCAACAGGAAGAGGTTAAACTTGTTTTGTGAAAGAGTACTTAGAACAATTCGATAAAGTTGAGATTAGTGTAATTTGTAGAGATGTGACCGATTGGAAAGGATAAATCATAGGTAATCTTGATGATCTTTTAGAAGGACACATTAATGTATATTTACTATTACTTGATGATATGTGTAATAGGTTAATAAAACACATAAGTTTATATTTCACAACAGGTGGAAATGAATTTATACAGATGATCAGAAGGTGTCATGAACCAGCTCAGATATTAAAAATGGCAAGATCTAATGAACAATTAATTTTTACAACCAGGTACAATGATTAACCATTCTTCAACAACTTCAATATGATTTTGATTTATAATCAGATTTACCATGAGATAAGTTCTAAGTATCAAATTGGCAGATTGAAAGTTAATCCAACAACAGACACATTTGTTATTAGAGATAAGAATAGAAGGTTAGTTTTGAAATTATAGTTGGTATCTAAACGTAGAAGATTATAATGATGATGTCGAAAAAAACTAACTTAACTATCTGAAACTGAGAATGATAAATGATATCGATGAGGAAGTTATTGATAAGAACAATTATAAGTTCTAATTCCATAGACACTTAGATTTAAAAGAAAGTGAACCTGAACATGATGTTTTTACTAACGAGTTACTTGATGGCAGAGTCTGTTATCTTATACATAGTGGTGCTAGTTTTGTAATTTTGTTTATATTGAATATTTAAGACAGTACAATTGGCACAAGGTCTTTGAGATGCTGAAACATTAGCCAATATTGCAAATATACTTGCTCTCATGATACAAAATAGTTAATAATGTCAATGAAGTTGCTAACACAGTTATAACAGAGATTAATGAAATTAACCTACATAGAAACAAAAAACAAAAACCGATCTCTAATGCTTTATGAAACTAGCAATTGGCATCTATAGAGGGCACGCGGGCAGGCTGTATCCTGTTCCCTAAGTTGAAAACAAAAGAGCAAAACTTTGAAAAGTTCAACTTCAGTCCTTTTACTTGACGTGAAATCCATAAGACTTTTGACAATTTAGACAACAAAAAAGGCACCGGACCCGGTATACATCAATGGCTGGGCGTTGAAATCTGCAAATAACGCTGTTGGAGGTCATCATCGTTCTGTATTTAACGAATTTATTCAAGAGAAAGTTTTCCCTACAATTTGAAAAAAAATCGCAGACATCAGAACATTTCACAAAAAGCATCTGTTTTGTTTTTAATTTATTGACGTCCTGCTTCCTTAAAAACAACTTTTGCAAAAGTTTGAGACACACGTTACAATCAGTTTGTGGAATATCCTAAAAATTTTGGACTTTATTGAAAAAGGAATAGTAAATAGGGAAGATAAATACTATAAAGATGCCCTCTTTCTGGATTCTGCAAAAAACTTTCAAATCAGGTTCACTTGAATCTTTCTTTTCTTTCTCAAGGAGGCTGAAAGTTTCAATCGGTCAATCTCTCTCAATTGACAAGTTGTCCTCCAAAATCATTTTCCACAAATCGAATACTTTGCGTAAGATTGAATTATCAGAGAAAATAATTAACCATGGTGTTTCACAAGAAACAGTGTTAGGACTTCTTATTTTTCTGTTATATATCAACAATGTTTCTGAAAAATTGGAAGGTGAGTTTGACATTTTCCAATTTGTGGAAGATCAAATTTGAGTATAATGAAAATAATTCATTAAGAAATGAAAAATTATAAATGAAACAGACAAACATCTGGCAGATAATTAACTTACATTAAATGCCAAAAAACGCGTTATTATTCTCTACAATTGATACTAATTCAGACACAGTGTTCTTTTCTAAAGATGATGTTGTTAGACCAGCGCATGCTTTTTGTTATATAGGAGGGGTAGAAATTGATCCAAACCTATCTTTTGAAGATCATCTAAACTCTGTTTTAAGTAAAAATGCTTATTAAATTGTTTCTGTGTGTCTTGTGAGAAACAAAAATCTTTTAATTCCAAAAATTCGTGTTTTCAGGTCAGCTGTACTCTTTTATCTATCTTTCTTTCTTCCATTATTTCTCCCAGTTTTAAGAATAATGAGAATAAATTGACTACTCCACTGATCTGCTCATTAGGTATCGCATCTTGCCAAACGAATTGTTTATTTTGAAAATTGGCTCAATGAGACTTCAAAAAGGTGTAAGACACTGGGGGACATTCGAGAGTTTCGAATTGTTTAGTAGTCGCCTAAAAGCTGGACAGAACAAGAGAACAAATCAAATTATTTATGATCATAAATATGATTTTTTAAACCGTTTTTATCAATCATTTACTTTTTAAATCAAGAAATTAAAACATTGGACTTATTGAAGTTCTTTCCTTTGCTCTCCACAAAGCCTGAGTGTATACGTCTTGCGCAAAAGTGTACATTACGAAACCTGTTGGGTGTATAGTGTATTATGCTCACTAAGGAGGGAGAGAGTTGCGACTGTATCCAAAACTTGAAGCCATGGAATGATTAGGGATCCGGTTTTACAACTGAAAACAGATTTCCTTTCAAGGTCTAACAGGAAGTCAATGTCAGTGCTGGACCACGTTTACTTGAAACTCTAATATCGTTAAGTCATTTAATGGATAAGTTCCGTGGAAAAAAAAACAAAACTTTGAAAAGCATTTGTAAATCTGAGCCCCTCATAACTGTTGTTTAACTAACATATTATTTAACTAATAATGTTGCGCAAAACTAACATATTATTTAACTAATAATGTTGCGCATTCCATAATTCAATGTTACCGCAGCTCATACATTTCATAGTCCCACAACTGTACAGAATTACACAATCGAAATTACATATTGTCAGAAATTCGGGATAATGTTTACGTAAGAATAATTTTTGTCATTGGTTAAAAAACATTATTTGTCTGCTCAAACAAACAATTAATTACTAAATATATCTGAAGGCAGTCCACGTCGTTGGATTCCAGCAATTTCTTCTGGCAACGACTCTCCTCACGAAGAACTCCATCGTCATGTGTTCTGTATTGTCCCTGTCATATAAACAAAAATGCTCAAGTCAAAAATAAATTGTCGGTTAATTTAACAAATTTCTCATTGATATTTGCTTAAATATTTCCAATGTCCCAGTATTCTTCCCCATTCAGATCAGACTAAAACTGGAATGACGACTATTTTCTCTATTATCGTTTATTGCGAGTTAAGTGAGTTATGATGTTATGCCAGTTATACAATTAATTTTTATTTTGTGTCAGTATGTCTCATGCCAATTATTGTCCCTCATTCAGTTCAGCTCAAAACCGACATATCACAATTAAATGCGCAACTATCACGTTTAATTTGGATTCGATTTTTTTATGTCCCGGTTTTATTCTTCATTCAGTTCTACTCATTGACCGCTTTCGTCATAATTTTTTCCGCAGAAGACAACACGTGTCCAATGGGAATTACCTCTGGCACCATAGCCGTGCGCGGCGACATCTTGAACAAGTTGTCCAGCTTTCTCCAACAGCCGTTACTGTGAACTGAATCAGGAGATGAGGAACGCATGCGGTGCGAAAAATTTATCAAAGATAATGTCACTGGTTGTTAAATGATAGTTACCTTAAATGAATTTTGTAACGGCTGCTCTCCTATCAAAGTCAAAGAAAACTTTACACCGCCCAATTCGTTTCAGCGGTTTCAAATCTGTCCGGATATTGTGTTTTTTGCAGTTGACTTTTGTGAACTGTATTATCCGCTATACTGTAGATTACCGTTGCATTACTTGTTGCTCTATTACTTTTGATAACTAATTGCTCAGCTTTGCTGTATAAGAAATTTGTTTCTCTCAGAATAACAAAATAATTCAAATTGAAACAATTAAATTTTTGTTGAGTTTTGTTAATAACTTAATTTATAAATCGAATTTGGGAATTTAATTCCAACAAATTGTAGCCCTAAAACTTGGTTATAGTCTTGCAAAGTTTCAACTTTCTATCTCAAGGATTGCAAAAACAGTCAGAAATACTGTTTTGTAATTGAACAACAATAATAAACTTTCTAACTTTAATGTTAACAAGTCTCTCTTTTGGTTTCAATAACACCAATGTTGAACTAGAATAGGCTTCGTTAAAGCCAGTAAGAGAAACTGACTTTATGCTTTGCGCAGAGTTTCTCTTACTTACGAACTTCGTTCCTCAGGAAGAAAGTTTTGAGAATATCAAAGTTAATTCTCTTTTCACAAGTCAAAGTGAAGTTAAAACTGTACAATCACGAATATGATCTACAGAAACAATACACGATAAAAAGTAATTTACAGCTCAAGAAAGTGTGCTTCAATACGCACTGTATGTCAGTTTTATATAACCAAATTTATGAGTTTCAACTGATTTTTGCTAGTTCTTCAAGCTATTTATACTGCCGTTCAAGTGAAAATTTCATCTCTGATTGTTTGTAGATTACTATGTCGTAAGATTCTCTGAATACACTGAGTTTGGGGTTCGGGATATTGTATACGTTGCCCCACACTCTCTGAATTGGTATGAAAATTGGAAAATTCATCGAATCTGGCTAGACAAGTTGGGTATCTCTTACTCCGTTGAGCACAATTTGTGTGATTGTGAACAATTGAATAAGTGGCAGTAACAGCGTAGTTAGAATTTTGGTTTCAGTTTAACTTCTTGTATGACGATTGTGTACTAAAAATAATTGCTAAATATGAATGTTAAACAAAGTGAACAAATCCGTTTGGCTTCGATAGATTTTAGCATTAAATTTCGCTTGAAGTGACCTTGAAGCGATATTCAATTTGGTCATTGAGTTAGTAAGCTCAGCCGCCACATCACCGGTCCTGTGTTCCATCGCTAAAACATCTTTTCCAGTTAGTACTGGGGCGAGCTTCACTACTGGTCTCTTGTACACTCCGTCGCTTGTTTGAACTATCGCTGATCGAATCACACCGTCAGACCCATCGATGGTCTTTGCAACTCAATCGAGATTGTAATATCCACTTTTATCACTGTCTTTGATCAACCAAACGGGATTGCCTTCTTTAAGGGTTTCGTTCACCGTAGATGGCCATTTCTGCCGATTATTCAGAGATGGCACATGTTCTTTACGAAATCTGTTCCATATGAGATTCGCATAGGCTTGAGTTTGTCGAAAGAGCTTTCGATGGTCAACAAATTCTTTTGCGCATAGTAGGTAGGGTAAGCAAACGTTCCTATTGGCAAGCAGGAAGTGATTGTGGGTAAATGCTTCCAAGTCATTAACCCCTTAACTGACTGGAGTCAAAGGTCTTGCGTTCAACGTCTGCTCTACAATACACATCGTAGTTGAGAGAACGTCTTCTGTGACTGATTTGTTCCCCAACACTGCATTCATTGCTTTCTGGCAGCTTCTCACCAACCCTTCCCATAATCCACCAAAGTAAGGTGCTGCGGGTGGGTTGAACTTCCATCTGATTCCTCGTTGAATTAGATGTTCTTCGATCCCTTCGTTGTTCCATGCCGCAACGTACTCTGCAAACTCTCTTTCAGCTCCAACAAAGTTTGTCCCGTTGTCGCTGATAATTGTACTCGGTTTGCCTTATCGCGCAAAAAATCTCATTATTGCTTTGAGACAACTATCTGTGTCCAGCTTTGGTGCCACTTCTATATGCACCGCTCTCATAGTTAGACAAGTGAAGAGACAACACCATCGCTTCTCGTTTCTTCGCCCAATTGTCACAATTAAAGGGCCAAAGTAGTCAACTCCAACATTTGTAAAGGATAGTGAAGCATTTAACCACTCTTCGGGTAGATCTGCCATTGCTGGTGCTATCGTTTGTGCTCTGCCGTTTCTGCAGGTAACACACTTGTTCTTGATTGATTTTATGGCGTTTCGTATGCCTATGATCCACATCTTCTGCAGAACAATGTTTCCTAAATGCTCAGTGCCTTCATGTTGATTGTCCCTGTGCTAATTTCGCAAGAATAATTCAACCGCATGATGTTTCCAATGTAACAATATTGGATGTTTTGCCTTGAAGTCCAATTGACTTTTGCCTAATCTGCCTTTGGCTTGAATAATTCCTTCTTCATCTCGGAAGGGCGAGAATTGTAGGATTTTGCTGCTTTTGGGAATTTTCTTTTCAGCTTTGAGAGATTTCGTCTCTTCACCAAACTGTTCTTGCTGTAGTAACTTGAAGATGATTGCTTTTGCTTTTTCTCTTTCTTCAATGCTGACTAAAAGTGTCGCTGTTTTGTATTTGCTAAGTGCTCGCTGTACGTATGACACTGTATTCACTAGTCTGTTAAAGTTACTTAATCGTTCCCACTGAATAACAGCTTTCTTCTCTTCAGCCTGAATCATGAAGACTGATGAGGGTAGATTCTCTTCAACTGATGCAACGATTAGGTTTACTTGTTCTGGCCATTCACTCTCAGTTCGTTTCAACCAGGCTGGCCCAGTGAGCCACTCACTTCCCTTGATTTCCTCAATATTGATTGTTGATTGCTCTAGTTCCGATGTCCGCTGGGTTGTTGATACCGCTCACATGTTTGCACTGTAAAACATCAGTTGTATCTAGTATCTCAGCCACTCGGTTGGCCACAAACGATGGGAACTGTGTATCCAATGCAGTACCGTAGTTGAGTTTTACCAAAAACTTCAACTATTTATCTTCAGTTCATGTTCCTTGACTATCTGTTCCTTCAATCTCACTGCCATGACTGCCGCTTGTAGTTCCAGTCGGGGTTTTGAAAGATGCCTCATCGGTGTCACTCTGCTTTTTCCAACGACAAATGCTAAGTCAGCTGAGTATTTTTTTGGTTGTGATCGTAGATAGGCTACTGCACAAATCGTGTCTCCAGATGCGTCAGCCAACACATGAAATTCGGTTTTATCCCTCTCTCTGTTGAAGTACCTTCTATCGATGATTGTTTCAGCCACTATTGGAAGTTGTTCTTTCCATCTCGGGAATTCTGCTTCGTCACCAGGCTCCACTTCGTTGTCCCAATGATGCCCATTTTTAGTCCAGATGCCTTTTAGAAGTCGTCTCAGGTGAACACTGAGCGGTGCAAACAATCCGGTCTAATACTGAAGCGACCAATGACAAAACCTTCCTTTGGGTTATGAGTGCTTCAACTTTCTTGTTTGTACCTCTGCACACTTGAAGACTGTAATCAGTTACGGTCCATTGAGGTCCTAGCACTGATAGTCCCTCCGTATTGGGTTCCAGTTTGACTTGCTTGGTTTTGCTGATTGACTTCAAGTTTTCTGGGATTGCTTTGGTAACTGCATCGTTGTTGCTTATCCACTTCTTCAGTTCAAATCCATGTTGTGAGAGAAGAGGTTGTAGTTGATTGAAGACTTCAATTGCTTCCTCAGGGGTTTCTACCGATTTGATGAAACCGTCCATGTAGAAGTTGTTATGTATTGCCTCTGCTGCAATCGGATACTATTTTTCGTTGTCCAGTCCCACTCGCTTGAGAGCATAGTTTGCCCAAGTAGGAGAACTTTTAGCTCCAAACACATGACGTTGATATTTGTATATATGAACAGATTAGTTATTCCTTGGACGCCATAGAAAGCTCAAGCAACTTCTGACCTGTTCGAGAACTTGCACTTGTAGAAACAAACGTTTCGATGTTAGGCTTGTTCGTGTTTAACACTGGATGGTGTGGCAAATAACATGCTTTCCCGAAGGTGCCTTTCACTTTGGATTCGTCGAATATTTTGACGAATCTTTTTTCTACTTTTGTATCTGTTGACTGTTGATACAAACTCTTCAGGTTTGGGTCTCTTTGGAATCATCGCTCCAGAGAGTAAAACTGACGCAAGGCTGAGCTGTAGTTGTTTGGTAGGTTTGGCTCTGGTTCACCCCAGAGCATTCCCACTTCGTACCGCTCGCCTGTAATCTTTGTCGTAATCTCTAGCATCTTCTGCGCCTGCAGTTCCTTCTTTGACTGACTGACAACGTTGATTTTGGAAGCAAAGGTTTCTATGTCCCACCAGGTTTGGATATTCTCAGCCAGTTTCACTTCTTCATTGAAGGCGAAATGACAAACATTTTGTCTTCTTTTGCCCGTCATGGGTCCACTGACTACCCATCCTAGCTCTGTTAGAACATCGAAAGGTTGACTTCGTGTTCCTATATTGTAGTCCGATGGGCTTTGTAGCTCATAAGCATCTTGACCAAGAGTGATGCCAACTTCCATCAAGTTGAAGCTTTTGTTGGGCAGAACACTCAAGTGATTGAAGCTTTGCTTCAGTTAGCTGTAGTTGTAGTTTGTATTTCCCAAGGATATTGACGGCTGTGCAAACGCTTCGATTGAATGCACTTTTGAATGTAGTCCCTATATTTTTAGAGGAACCTTTTCTGTCTTCAGATCATTTGTCCTGTGTATGCCAGCTATGTTGAGCGTCACATCGGTGCCTTGGGCTCGTAACTTCTCTTGCACACTTTGATCGATGAATGAAACCGTTGATCCACTGTCGAGGAAAGCATATGTGTTCAGCTTGTTGCCACCGCTCTGTATTGAGACAGGAACTATCTGAAGAAAACTTGTAACTGCGTTACAATGGTTGATTGTTGCTCCGCTTACGTTGACTGCATGATTGCCCTCGTCCATTTGGTTTTCTGAGTGTAGCAATTGGTTGCGCTTCTTGATACATTCATTGATGCCGCATGCATTGACTTTACAATCTTTGATTACATGTCTTTTGCCCAGACATCCGTAACATAAGCGTTGCTTCCTCACTGCTACGTACCGATCATTCACACTCATGTTCTTGAATAAGGGACAATTCCAAATTTTATGAGTGCCATCAGCTAGCGGACAGTAATCACTTTGCATTTGATTCGTTTCCTTCACATTCGAACCAGCACTGAAGTTTGATGTTTTTGAAAACCGTTTGTCCCTATTTGTGCCTCTTCGGTCTTCTTCTCTTCGCTCTCCCTTGAAAGCTGAAAACCCTTCGTGCACGAATGATATCCTAGATAGCCATTTTTTAAACATAATCAAATCAGGCTTATCTTCATCTTTATCATCAACATAGAACCACCACTTCTCTTTGAGGACTTGGGGTAGTTTATCTACTGCCATACACAGTGTTGAGCTTGATTACAGATCACCAGTCTGCTTGTACTCTTCGAGCGCAATCACAAACTTCGAAACAATAATTGAGAAACTGATCAGACCTGTTGAGTTGTGAGGTTTTACCTGACTTGCTTTGCGAAGACTCTCCCGTAGTGCATCAATGATCACATGAGGCCGTCCAAATTTCTTCTCCCGAATGCTTCATGCTGCACCATTGAACTGTCCAGAACAGCCAATTCCATAAATCGCTCACCTTGCTTGCTTTGCCTGTCAGTAGAGTCTTCATATGGCTCATCTTCTCTGAGTCTGGTATTGGTCGTTGATCCACTGTTGCTATGAACATACTAGACCACTCCGGCCGTTCGAGGTGGTTTCTATCGAAAGCTGTTCACCTTCAGCTTTGGTAGGTGGCAACTACTACCTGCATGCCCACTGTTGTATCGTACTAGACCCGCTCTGGGGGAAACGTCCCGATCTTCAGCACCGGAGGAACGGTCTCGATAACTGCGATATCGTAAGAAGTGACTCTGCCTGTTAACTTCAGGGTTTGTTTTGAAGCGAGCTGTTGATCGTTCTGGTGTTAGAAGGTTGTCAATCCAACTGGCCCAGTCTGAGACATCTCTCTTCTTTGGGGTCCAGTTGAAGGGTGATTTGTCTCGAGCACTAGTTGATTGCGAACGGGCATCATCATTCTCTAATGATGTTCTCTTCACTTAGCGCTCTAGCTTAAGCTCTTCCTCGGCAGTTGATTCTTGTTTTGCAATAGAGAATTTCCAGCTCTAGCTTCCTCCGCTCGAACCGTGCCTGTTCCAGTCGCTCAAACCGCGCCTGTTGTTGTCGTTAACTGCTTGAGTTGTGTTGCTTTGCTCTGCGTTCATTGCTGGTTGCGTGCCTTTGCTTATATATGCAAACCTATGATAGTCCAAACTTGCTTTGCACTTCCTTGCTTCTATCAGATGTTCTTCAACGAAACTTGTTGGGTAAGGTGCAAGCTTGTTTTGACGCTGAAGTTGCTTGAGTATTTCTTCCTCTAGAAGTTGAACAGTTTGTTGATAGAGGATCTTTACTTTGTTGGGTCGATCTGAATCTTCAATTATTTTGTAGCCAGGCCTTCGTTTAAAGTTAACTTCTTCCACTATGTCTTGGAATTTTTTGTCGTATCTGTGAGCTGCTGATTGAAGCTCCTCTGCTTGTTGTGCGTGCTTGAATTGCCTGGATGCTGTTTGTTTTTGCTTGGCTGATTTCCTTTGAGCAGGGTTCGCACTTCAATTTCTTTATTGAATCCCACTCTTCTGTTCGCCTCACTGGCCTGTTGCTGTTGATTTGTTTGATTTTCTTTGGGGGGTGCCTCCGACACTCTCCTCATCAGATTGAACAGAAGTTTGCCTTACACTGTCCGGGTCGACAGACCAAATGTAACGGCTGCTCTCCTATCAAAGTCAAGGAAAACTTGATACCGCCCAGTTCGTTTCACGGGTTTCAAATCTGTCCGGATATTGTGTTTTTGCAGTTGACTTTTGTAAACTGTATAATCCGCTATACTGCAGAATACCGTTGCGTTACTTGTTGCTCTATTACTCTTGATAACTAATTGCTCATCTCTGCTGTATAACAAACTTGTTTCTTTCAGAATAACAAAATAATTCAAATTGAAACAATTATTTTTTGTTGAGTTTTGTTATTAACTCAATTTATAAACCGAATTTGGAATACCTAATTCCAAACAAATTTTAAACCTATTTCCAACAAGTTTTAGCTCTATAATTTGGCTATAGTCTGGCAAAGTTTCGACTTTCTTTCTCAAGGATTGTAAAAACATTCTGTTTTGTAACTGAACAACTATAACAAATTTTTCTTACGTTAATTTTAGCAAGTCTCTCTATTGGTTTCATTAACACCAATGTTGAACTGGAGTAGGCTTCGTTAACGCCAGTAAGAGAAACTGACTTTATGCTTTGCACAGAGTTTCTCTTACTTAGGAACTTCGTTCCTCAGAAAGAAAGTTTTGAGAATATCAAAGTTAACTCTCTTTTCACAAGTCAAAGTAAAGTTAAATTTGTACAATCACTAATATGATCTACAGAAACAAGACACGATAACAATTAATTTACCACTCAAGAAATCGTGCTTCAATACTCACTGTATGTCAGTTTAATATAGCCAAATTTACGAGTTTCAACTGATTTTTGGTTGTTTTTCAAGCTCTATTTATACTGCTGTTCAAGTCAAAATTTCATCTCTTATTGGTGGTAGATTACTATGTCGTAAGATTCTCTTAATACACTGATTTTGGGTGTTCGGGATATTGTATACGGTGCCCCGCACTCTCTGAATTGGTAAAAAAATCGCAAAATTTATCGAATCTGTTTTACCAAGTTGGGCATCTCTTACTCCGTTGAGCTCAATATGTGTGATTGTGCACAATTGAATACGTGGCAATAACAGCGTAGTTAGAATTTGGGTTTCAGTTTAACTTCATGTATGAAGACTGTGTACTAATAGTAGTTGCTAAACATGAATGTTGAACAAAGTGAACAAATCCGTATGGCTTACTTACAACTCCTTGTAATACTGAAGCGACCAATGACAAAACCTTCCTCTGGGTTATAAGTGCTTCAACTTTCTTGTTTGTACCTCTGCACACTTGAAGACTGTAATCAGTTACGGTCCATTGCAGTCCTAGCACTGAGAGTCCCTGCGTATTGGGTTCCACTTCGACTTGCTTGGTTTTGCTGATTGACTTTAAGTTTTCTGGGATTGCTTTGGTAACTGCATCGTTGTTGCTTATCCACTTCTTCAGTTCAAATCCATGTTGTGAAAGAAGAGGTTGTAGTTGATTGAAGACTTCAATTGCTTCTTCAGGGGTTTCTACCGATTTGATGAAACCGTCCATGTAGAAGTTGTTATGTATTGCCTCTGCTGCAATCGGATACTCTTTTTCGTTGTCCAGTCCCACTCGCTTGAGAGCATAGTTTGCCCAAGTAGGAGAACTCTTAGCTCCAAATACATGACGCTGATATTTGTATATACGAACAGACTCGTTATTCCTTGGACGCCATAGAAAACTCAAGCAACTTCTGACCTGTTCGAGAACTTGCACTTGTAGAAACAAACGTTTCGATGTTAGGCTTGTTCGTGTTTAGCACTGGATGGTGTGGCAAATACCATGCTTTCCCGAGAGTGCCTTTCACTTTGGATTCGTCGTATATCTTGACGAATCCTTTTTCTACTTTTGTATCTGTTGACTGTTGATACAAACTCTTCAGGTTTGGGTCTCTTTGGAATCTTCGCTCCAGAGAGTAAAGCTGACCCAAGGCTGAGCTGTAGTTGTTTGGTAGGTTTGGCTCTGGTTCACCCCAGAGCATTCCCACTTTCTACCGCTCGCCCGTAATCTTTGTCGTAGTCTCTGGCATCTTCTGTGCCTGCAGTTCCTTCTTTGACTGACTGACAACGTTGATTTTGGAAGCAAAGGTTTCTATGTCCCACCAGGTTTGGATATTCTCAGCCAGTTTCACTTCTTCATTGAAGGCGAAAAGACAAACATTTTGTCTTTTTTGCCCGTCATGTGTCCACTGACTACCCATCCTAGCTCTGTTAGAACAGCGAAAGGTTAACTTCGTGTTCCTATATTGTAGTCCGATGGGCGTTGCAGCTCATAAGCATCTTGACCAAAGATGATGCCAACTTCCATCAAGTTGAAGATTTTTTTGGGCAGAACACTCAAGTGATTGAAGCTTTGCTTCAGTTAGCTGTAGTTGTAGTTTGTTTTTCCCAAGGATATTGACGGCTGTGCAAACGCTTCGATTGAATGCATTTTTGAATGTAGTCCCTATATTTTTAGAGGAACCTTTCTGTCTTCAGATCATTTGTCCTGTGTATGCCAGCTATTTTGAGCGTCACATCGGTGCCTTGGGCTCGTAACTTCTCTTGCACACTTTGATTGATGAATGAAACCGTTGATCCACTGTCGAGGAAAGCATATGTGTTCAGCTTGTTGCCACCGCTCTGTATTGAAACAGGAACTATCTGAAGAAAACTTGTAACTGCGTTACAATGGTTGATTGTTGCTGCGATTACGTTGACTGCATGATTCCCTCGTCCATTTGGTTTTCTGAGTGTAGCAATTGGTTGCGCTTCTTGATACATCCATTGATGCCGCATGCATTGACTTTACAATCTTTGACTGCATGTCCTTTGCCCAGACATCCGTAACATAAGCGTTGCTTCCTCACTGCTACGTACCGATCATTCATACTCATGTTCTTGAATAGTGGACAATTCCAAATTTTATGAGTGCCATCAGCTAGCGGACAGTAATCACTTTGCATTTGCTTCGTTTCCTTCACATTCGAACCAGCACTGAAGTTCGATGTTTTTGAAAACCGTTTGTCCCTATTTGTGCCTCTTCAGTCTTCTTCTCTTCGCTCTCCCTTGAAAGCTGAAAACCCTTCGTGCACGAATGATATCCTAGATAGCCATTTTTTAAACATAATCACATCAGGCTTATGTTCATCTTTATCATCAACATAGAACCACCACTTCTCTTTGAGGACTTGGGATAGTTTATCTACTGCCATACACAGTGTCGAGCTTGATTGCAGATCACCAATCTGCTTGTACTCTTCGAGCACAATCACAAACTTCGAAACAATAATTGAGAAACTGATCAGACCAGTTGAGTTGTGAGGTTTTACCTGACTTGCTTTGCGAAGGCTCTCCCGTAGTGCATCAATGATCACATGAGGCCGTCCAAATTTCTCCTCCAGAATGCTCCATGCTGCACCATTGAACTGTCCAGAACAACCCATTCCATAAATCGCTGACCTTGCTTTGCCTGACAGTAGAATCTTCATATGGCTCATCTTCTCTGAGTCTGCTTTGGTCGTTGATCCACTGTTGCTATGAACATACTAGACCACTCCGGCCGTTCGAGGTGGTTTCTTTCGAAAGCTGTTCAACTTCAGCTTTGGTTGGTGGCAACTACTACCTGCATGCCCACTGTTGTTTCGTACTAGACCCGCTCTGGGGGAAACGTCCCGATCTTCAGCACCGGAGGAACGGTCTCGTGAACTGCGATATCGTGAGAAGTGACTCTGCCTGTTAATTTCAGGGGTTGTTTTGAAGCGAGCTGTTGATCGTTCTGGTGTTAGAAGGTTGTCAATCCTACTGGCCCAGTCTGAGACATCTCTCTTCTTTGGGGTCCAGTTGAAGGGTGATTTGTTTCGAGCACTAGCTGATTGTGAACGGGCATCATCATTCTCAAATGATGTTCTCTTCACTTAGCGCTCTAGCTCAAGCTCTTCCTCGGCAGTTGATTCTTGTTTTCCATTTGCATTTCCAGCTCTAGCTTCCTCCGCTCAAACCGTGCCTGTTCCAGTCGCTCGAACCGCGCCTGTTGTTGTCGTTAACTGCGTGAGTTGTGTTGCTTTGCTCTGCGTTCATTGCTGGTTGCGTGCCTTTGCTTATATATGCAAACCTATGATAGTCCAAACTTGCTTTGCACTTCCTTGCTTCTATCAGATGTTCTTCAACGAAACTTGTTGGGTAGGGTGCAAGCTTGTTTCGACGCTGAAGTTGCTTGAGTATTTCTTCCTCTAGAAGTTGAACAGTTTGTTGGTAGAGGAACTTTACTTTGTTGGGTCGATCTGAATCTTCAATTATTTTGTAGGCAGGCCTTCGTTTAAAGTTAACTTCTTCCACTATGTCTTGGAATTTTTTGTCGTATCTGTGAACTGCTGATTGAAGCTCCTCTCTGCTGGTTGTGCGTGCTTGAATTGCCTGGTTGCTGTTTGTTTTTGCTTGGCTGATTTCCTTTGAGCAGGGTTCGCACTTCAATTTCTTTATTGATTTGCACTCTTCTGTTCGCCTCACTGGCCTGTTGCTGTTGATTTGTTTGATTTTCTTTGGGGGGTGCCTTCAACACTCTCCTGATCAGATTGGAGAGAAGTTTGCCTTCCACTGTCCGGGTCGACAGACCAAATGTAACGGCTGCTCTCCTATCAAAGTCAAGGAAAACTTTATACCGCCCAGTTCGTTTCACGGGTTTCAAATCTGTCCGGATATTGTGTTTTTGCAGTTGACTTTTGTGAACTGTATAATCCGCTATACTGCAGATTACCGTTGCGCTACTTGTTGCTCTATTACTCTTGATAACTAATTGCTCATCTCTGCTGTATAACAAACTTGTTTCTTTCAGAATAACAAAATAATTCAAAATGAAACAATTCTTTTTTTGTCGAGTTTTGTTATTAACTCAATTTATAAACCAAATTTGGAGTACCTAATTCCAAACAAATTTTAAACCTATTTCCAACAAGTTTTAGTTCTATAATTTGGCTATAGTCTTGCAAAGTTTCGACTTTCTATCTCAAGGATTGTAAAAACAGTCAGAAATTCTGTTTTGTAACTTAACAACAATAACAAATTTTCTTACTTTAATGTTAGCAAGTCTCTCTATTGGTTTCATTAACACCAATGTTGAACTAGAGTAGGCTTCGTTAACGCCAGTAAGAGAAACTGACTTTATGCTTTGCACAGAGTTTCTCTTACTTAGGAACTTCGTTCCTCAGAAAGAAAGTTTTGAGAATATCAAAGTTAATTCTCTTTTCACAAGTCAAAGTAAAGTTAAATTTGTACAATCACTAATATGATCTACAGAAACAAGACACGATAACAAGTAATTTACCACTCAAGAAATTGTGCTTCAATACTCACTGTATGTCAGTTTAAAATAGCCAAATTTACGAGTTTCAACTGAGTTTTGGTTGTTTTTCAAGCTCTATTTATACTGCTGTTCAAGTCAAAATTTCATCTCTTATTGGTTGTAGATTACTATGTTGTAAGATTCTCTTAATACACTGATTTTGGGTGTTCGGGATATTATATACGGTGCCCCGCACTCTCTGAATTGGCATGAAAATGGCAAAATATATCGAATCTGTTTTACCAAGATGGGCATCTCTTACTCCGTTGAGCTCAATAGGTGTGATTGTGCACAATTGAATACGTGGCAATAACAGCGTAGTTAGAATTTGGGTTTCAGTTTAACTTCATGTATGAAGATTGTGTACTAATAGTAGTTGCTAAATATGAATGTTGAACAAAGTGAACAAATCCGTATGGCTTCGATAGAATGTAGCATTATATTTCGCTTGTCATGCTATTCTAAATTGGACTGCTTAAAATGACTTTGAAGCGCTATTCAATTTTGTCATTGAGTTAGTAATCTCAGCCGCCACAAATTTCATAGAAATTAATGCAATTATGCAATAGAAAATCTTGTTGTCGATTCTTTTTACTGTTCTGTCGATTGGGTTTCTTTGTCAACCAATCCGTCACTCCAAATCTCCCAATCCTGGATTACCTTTTCCATGTTTTTCTTTTAATAATATCCTTTGGAACCAAATTTGTGAACCAAAAGCGTGGTGTTCAGGTACCAAAGGCTTGAATTTTTTTTTTCGATTCTTACCTTTATTCAGAGTGTGAAGAACACTTGCTTCGTTTGGTCAAAGTGACAAACGTCGTTGGAGTTCACAATTGTAAAAAAGAACATGTGTAAAGAGAGCTTTATTTTTTGCCAAAATTTGCCCGAATTTGCTCTCCTCGCATGTTTTCAAGTAGAATGTACTGAAGTTTCTATTTTGTTTCACAGTTTTTCTTCTCGTCTTGGGCCAAGCCTTTTTTCTACATTCAAAGTCTCCTTAGGATTGCAGTGAAAGTTCAAATTTCATCAATTTTGTCAATTTCTATAAGAGGAGATAATGTATGACTGTTTCCAGTTAGCTTAACCCTCAAGAATGCCGCAGTGACGGATGCAATCGAGCAAAAAGAAGTGAACGATTTGGTGGATAACTGTACTCATGTTTATGACAATACTCCTCCTGCCGACCCAAGGTGATTCGGGAGTTTTTAATGTGTAAGTCCTCATAAGAGGCTTCTCTAAAAATTTTATTGAGCAAAATTATACGAGAAATTAAGCAAAAGAACCAAATTACTTGATTTTTATCTGTATAAGGTCTGACGAGGTACACTTATTGAACCTCATAGAATAATAATTGCGTGTCTCTAAATCAGCATTGTATAGGACCGTATTGAAAAAAAACATGATCTCGGGATCAGAGGACTTTAATCAACAAGTTTATGAGCAAAATGCATCATTTCATAACTGTTTATATGCTCTCAAACGACGTTTGTTGCAATTATATTAATTCTGTTGTCTTTTTTGCTGGACTGGTTTTTCGTCGGACCCATTTGACTTTTTGTCCTCAAGAACGGGATACACAGGTAGCGCCTAGTGGGCATTAAGATCTCTTAGAGCCTTTCATCTCACTAGTCTCCAAGTATGCGATTCACAGAAACTGTTTTGGAGACGTATGCCCATGGCATGAAGGGTGGTTCAAAGAGTTTGATCCCCCCCCCCCACTTTGCCCACGTCCCCCCGTTGCGCTTGCCTCAAATGACTTCAATTAAGCTGAAGCTAACCTAACGAAACCGTAGCTGGCTACTGACGAAGCTAACCGCTTGCTGATCGTCTGAGAGGTACTCAGGCGACGCATAATATATAATAAATACTTTACAATAATAAAAACTTTTTTAATAAGAAATTTTACGCATTAAAGATTCTCAAATCACTGGGGCTCAGCGACATTGAGGCATGGTACTGTCTCTGCTTGAAGAAAGTCATCGCGTATCACGGAGGGCCACCACATGGGTAAGAAGTTCCTCATAAAAACATATTCTGAAGTAGTAAGATTGTTAGTTATCGCAAGAATTTCCCTATTAATATCTCAAGTTACTGCAAGAATTTCTCTAACATTATCTCAATTTATCGCAAGAATTTCTCTAACAATATCTCAAGTTATTGCAAAAATTTCTCTAACAATATCTCAAGTTGCTGCAGGAATTTTTCTTTTAAAATCTTATGTTATTGCAAGAAGTGTTAGTTATCGCAAGAATTTCTCTATCCCTATCACTAAAACTCTATCTCAACCAGTACTTGAGGATATGACCGTAATCACACTTGCTTAAGACACTTTAATGATATAGATGCTGTCATAGCCTCTCTAAGGCTATAATTTAGGCGCTCTCCCCTTTAACGACTCGAAAAGGAGAGCAGTGATGTGAAGTAAATTGAATTCCTTTTATGAATGGAAGAAGAGTTATTGTGATCTTCCGTTTTTATAATTGGTTAAATGTCACAGAAACAGGATGTAAAAATCAATGCCGCGCGTGAAAACAAGTGTAACTTGTCTACTCATCAAAAGTCAAAGGAGAGGAAAGACTAGAGTGGTTTTTATCATGTATTTTTTGGGAGAAAAAGTTTTGTAGAAAAAGTTTTGAAAAAATTCACTGAGCGGGTAATGTTTTTGGTTCACGTGCGGCAAAATCAAAGCAGTTTTTTAATCTTAGCCTGAAAGCCCACTTGGTTATTTGCACTTTTATTTTAAAATATCAGTCCTTGATTTCCTATAGTCCTTGATGATGTGTTTTGAGATGAAAATTTCAATAGTCCTTGACCAGTGTTTTGAGATGAAAATTTCATTGAGGGAAGATCCGTCGGTTATGTTTCGGTTTTTTTGCCTTTCTATCGCAATTTTTTCTTTTTACAAAAATCACGATTTTCATGCATGACTTCTGATTTACTTCACTTACTGTTTAGCGTGAATGGAGTTAAAAATTAATTCAAGCAAACCTACGCAGCATAGTGAACACGGTCAAAGTCTCTTAGGCAAAACAATTAAAAAACGAGATAAAACGATGATGCCTGTTCTTTAAATCATACTGCATTAGGTTATAAGTGTTCACTAGAGCTCTTGCCAATTGAAACTAGTTTTGTAGCCGTACTTTTAGAAGCCGAATTAAGGCTAATTATGCAATCATCTAACTGCAAAAGCCCACCCAACTAGAAAATTTTTTGACGTTTTGACGCTGGAAAAAAGGCTGTCAATTTGTATCTGTACGTGATTTTTCTTCTTCAATCTCAGTCTGCGTTAAGGGGTCTATTACGGTTTTTTTCGTGCATTCTGCCTGCTATGTTTCTCATAATTTCTTTGTTTTGTTTTTACAAAAAATTGTCCTAAAAGAGCTCTGCTGCAGAAAGTATCAGAACTTATGTGGGAGTTTCGTGCGCGTTGGTGCTTTGCCGCGATAGCCTGTCCGCGTCTTCCAGGTTACATCCAACAGCGGATAACAGGCATGGCTATGGACAGCGGATCATTTGGGCTTGCAAGCACTCGATTCCTTGAAAAATAAAGTATTTGTTTTCGTTGATGCATTAGAGGACATTGAAGTTACAAAAAACTACGCACTATCCTAATTGCCACGGTTAACAATGTAATAATTCCGAAAGATTACACCATTAATCTATAACATCCGACCTGCTTTTATGTCGGGTTTTTTTTATTTTTTCGGAACACACCAACCACTTTTTCGAAAATTATTGATCAAGGTTGCAAGTTTGAAAATGGCGAACGTTCATGGAAGTCAACTGCTTCTGCCTATGTATATAGAAACTGAAATTTAATTTCTGGACACTACCAACTTTCCGCATTTTAAAGACTGCTCGTGCGTGTTTTAAGTACTGGTTAAGTGACTCTGCTTGAAGTCACTGAGAACTTCTGGCGTTTATCAAGAACCAGGAAGGGGTTCGAGATATTAAGTCAGAATTTCGAAGTGACTTCTGCAGAGTCACTTAACCATGCTTAAAACACGAAACGTGCACGTTTTAAGATGACCAAAATCAACGAAATTCAACTTCTGACTAAGTGGCAACTTCTGGCATTTTGACTTCTGGCACTACAGACTTCCGGCATTTTAAAATATGCAGGTGAGTGTTTTAACACCAACTTCAGCACTGATTCAGAAAATAGACGAAGTAAAGTTCTCTAAATTACTCTGAATCAGAGGAAAATTATTGAATAGTTGGGTCGGGCTGAATAGGTCTGGAAATGATCGCAGATTATTTCAGCCCTGCAAACCACGTGCACCCAGAAGACCCTCCCAATTGGGTTCTAGATCCACAATATACTCCAGATGAACAGGAAAAGTGCCAAGCATTCACTCCACAGGATCAATTAGTGTCTAATGATACAGGTAGCCTCAATCAAGTGGTATAGCAATAAATGTTCAATTTTTTCATCACTTGTCAGGACAAAATATCTAACGCCGAAATCCCCAATGTGCCATAATTGGGGGCTACAAGTTTTATGACCGACAATTATAACGCCAGTTTACTCCGATTACCTAAATGGGGTCTATCCCATTATAGCCCCATGAAATTATAGCCCCTATTATGGTATAATTACCATGATTGGGGAGCTATAATTTAAGGGGGTCAATGGTAAAGACCCTTGAATGAATAGTGCGCCAAAAATGGTGTCGTTTAATACTTTATATTTTAAACTGGCCCGCTTTAACCTCTTATGACACCATTTGAAGCCCCTCCCCTCAAAAACACACAAGTAATGTGTCTATGGGTACCTCCGCAACATAGAGCCGCGATACGGTACCCATATACACATTACTCTAATTCACTTTATATATCCACTACTCTATATTCACTTCTTTTATATTTCAAATCAATCATTTCTTGTCTCAATTAGTGCAAGCCACTAGTACAGAGTTAAGCTGGTAATTAACAATTATCAGAGGGATAGTTCGGGTTCTATCCCCACTGACTCCAGTGGACGTCCCCAGATACTAGTATAAAACTAATGAGACCGTGTAAAAAGCACGTAAAACCAACTTGCGAAAATCTGTGAAGCCACTTCGTGGATAACTTGAATAAAAAACCAGCTTAACTCTTTTATAAATTTTAACTTTTGCTATTATTTTTTATAAAAATTCACTGGTAAAACCTAAATTCACCATTACTATCTCTAATACCTTTATCATCAAATGGATCAATAGCTATATTATATTGTTCTTTAGTTTCTAAATGATGTCTATTACTATCAATAGTAAAATTAGTTACGTATTTAGTTTTACCTTCATATATAGCATTAGTATAATCTTCAATTGTAATCTGTTTTTTAATATTGGCTTTAGTTATACCTTTTAACTTTTTCTCTTCTTCTCTTTTAACAGTATTGTAACAATATGCTTTAGCTTTAAGGAAACATGCTTCTATAATAGTATAATTAGGTAATTCATCCTTCATCTTACTTAACTCATTATTATGTAAAATATCTTGTATCTTATCCATTTCCTTTTCTATAGTACTATCTAATGGAATATTTATGTTTATAAATATACTATCTGTATCTGTGTAATGATAACTACAATCTAAAATTTTCTCAAAGTAATCATATATAGCTTTATACATGAACAGTTTAGCTTTTTCTAATATAACAAATCCAATATAATTAAACTTATCTAATTTAACATTACCTCTCGTTTTATGTACGGCTACTAAATCATCATCAAACTTTACAGACCATTTGAAACCAATATTTTCTACTAATTTAATATATCTATCTACATCATTAACTAACTCTACATCTTGTCTATTATATACATTCTCTTTTGTTTTACCATAGAAGGCATTATTCATTTAACTTAAAGAATACATCCCCAAATTTATCACACTTAGCTTTAGCTTCTTTTCTTTTCTGAATAATAAACTCAATATAAGGCTTTAACCACTCACTTTTACTAAACTCTAACTTTTGCTTAATTGTAATATCTTCAAACTTCAAGCCACTAGCTAAATACCAATCTAACATCTCACCATCAATTACATAATCGTTTTTATCCGTTAACTTCAACATTAACTTCTCGTTGGGTTTATATCCTTTCTTTTTATTTTCATTTTGATAGTCTGTAAACTGATTAATGTTAGCTTTTGTCTTTTCAGGAAAGAATGGATATTTCTTTGTTTTCTGTTTCAACTCATCATTATACTTTATATCAATGGTATAGATATATCCAGTATTAGAGCTAAGCCAGTTTCTGGATCTTCACATACTTTGATCTCACCAGTAGGTAAAGCTTGAACCATAGCAGAAGCATATAATGAGTTGAAGTCCAAATACTTTAAATAATTCTCTTTACCAGCATACTCAGGGTCTATATTTTCATTCATACATTTTACATGACAATCACCTAATACTGAAGCTAAACCACCTCTAATACCATTTGTATTGTATCATAAATATTAACTGTATTTTCTTTATAATACTTAAGTCTAACATTAGTATATTTCAACCCACACAACCAGGTTAACCCAGGAGTAGAATATGTGTAAAATGGATCTATTTCATAATATTCTAAACACATAGCTCTAAATTTCTCAAATACATCAACTGATAAAATTACATCTGTTTTAAGATATAACATCATATATTCCTTTATTGTCTCACATTTAGTATCTTTCAAACAATCAATTGCTTGCTTATATTCTTTATCTGTAATACCAATTTGTTTCAACTTAGAATAGAATGTTTCCTTAGGTGGTAATGTTTTTTCATGTAGTTTATCTATACTATCAAAGCATTCATATGGGAAGATACCTTTACGTCATTCTGAGCCAAATTTATTTAATGTTATACATTCTTCATTACTCAATGCTTTACTTATAGCATCTAAGCTAAGTGGATGGAAGAACCTAAACATATCTAATGCTTTAGCATAACCCATATCAATACTAATATAATTCTCATCAGTTTTAGTTAATACTTTTAGTCTAACTTTATTTGCTAGTTTAGTTATAAATAGATGATTATCATAATTAGAAGAATTAAATGCATACATTGGTACAAAATTATTCTTAGCTTGGAGGTTACATTTATTGTGAGCATATCCTCTAAATTTACCATTTAATCATGATCTCTAACGATGTCATTATTCATTTCCTCATTACAATAATAACATCTACTATATAACGGAGTAATAGTCTCTTCTTTCATTGGAATATTGATTTCAAATATATCTTTAAATAATTTATTATAATAATCTACTCTTTCTACAAACCAATCAACTACTCTATCACCACAATTACATTCATGCTTATCTTGTAATATATCAGGATAGAAACTTTTTATATATAAACCACAAGCAATAGGATTGTGTTTACCATCTTTTATTATACATCCAAAATCATAATACATAGCAAATGGTACTCTGTTTTTATAATGGAACTTATCAAACCTTAGGTAATCATCTTTATGGAATGTTCTTCTTCCTACATGTTTCTGTGTATTACATAATTCTAAATGTTTATTTAATGCATCTTCTCTTCTAAAGGATACACAACATTTTAGACATGGATAACATATATGTTTAGATGATTTTCTTAATAAGAATGATACATCTTTACATAGGAAGTAATGATTATCCCAGTATAATATATTACATCCTTTAGGATCATTATGATTAATTGATACAGGATTAATAGTTTTATTTTTATTTAGATTAAACACATTGAATAATATTTTATCTTTATTTAGCTCTTGTATTTTCTCTAAGTGATAATAATCTTATGGGGGTTTAACTCCTATTGGTAATTTTATCTCATTAATATATTCTGGTTTTTTATAATTACCAACTCTACTGGGATTTCGTGGTGCAGGATGTAGATTAGACACCATAGCAAACTTTTATTATCAGTATTATGTATATTAAATATATATCTAGACGTGAATGGTAACTCAGTATCACATCCACCACTTGGATAAAACCTCTGTATATACATTGTTCTTTTAACAAATCGTTGCATACTCCATCCAGATTGATTCATTTCCTGTTCCTTTATTCTTGTCTCTAGTTCCCCATTCAATAAATCCAAGTCATGTGCACCATTATATTGCCTAGTCATTAACCTAAAGGTGAATTCGTTTTCTTCTAACTTATCATCTGTAGGTTTTGTATACTTAACTACATCAAAGGTGTTAAACTTAATATGGGGATGTATGTTATGCAATGACTCCAGTATATTCAAGAATTTAGGATCTTCATAATTACTACTAGTTATTATTATTTGATTATGCTTCAAGTTATGATCCAAGCCTAATTCATTCACTTTATCTCGCCACTTCTTATCAACAAGTTTTTTCTGATTATTATTTTTTCCTTATGTTCTTCTGATTCATTGTGTTCATTTTTATTGTTATATCTAGTATTACATATTTTGCAATATCCTTCAGTTATATTCTTATCTATATCCTTATCCTTATCCTTATCCTTTCCCTCTACACTATCTAGATGCATCTTTGTTTTTAAATGTTGGTCAACACTATATTGACTCAGACTTGTCTTACATATTACACAATCAAACTTACTCCCATTCTTTACTATCTCCAGTAACCAATCTTACATTGTTTCTATGTTTTAATGTTGTAACATGTTTATTATAAGCAGTATTATTATCAAGATACATATCACAACTATCACAAAATTTTATTCCTTCTTCAGGATTGGTGTAACCACTTCGTGTATACTGCTCATCTAACTTTTGTTCTATATCTTTATTAGTAACTTTTATTCCCTCATCCTTAGCTTCCTCAATAATTTTTTTTCTATTATATAGTCGTGCATTCTTTTTATGTTTAAGTGATTGAATTTGTCTGTTATAATTCTTTCGAGTCATCTCTTCATCGCAATCTTCACATCTAATCCTATTTGTTTTAGAATTTTGGACATAGACAAAATCATCAGATGAGTCTGAGTCTAAATCTGAATCTTTACATTGATCTAAGTCATTAGATTGATCAGTGAAAGTGCTTCGCAGATCTATGTCTTTAGATTGATCAGTGTAACGACTTCGTGGATCTAAATCTGGAAAGTAATTTGCTTCTGCCTTTCGCATTGACTCACGCATATCTTCTTCTCTTTGTTTTAATTTTGCATCCTGTTTATCATATGACTCCTTTATTTCTTCATTTACACGATTAAACCTTCGGATTCATTCTAGAGATTTTTCTAATTCTACCTTTTGTCTTTCCTTATCTACTGGTTTGATTTCTTCCCTTGGTTTGTTTTTATTTTTTAACATTTGGACCGCCATACTAGAAGCACTAGATTGAGCTTGTCCATGAGATTTGACTTGTCCACTTCCAAATTGGACTTGACCTCTTCCAGTTAGAATGTTCCCGTTGTTTTCCTGCACATTCATTTTTATATGCCAAATTTTGAAACAATTTTATTTATATACCTTTTCAATACTAAAAAAATGATTAGTACCAAATGCGATAAATGTAAAAATAAAGCTTGGTGTTCGAGTTGTGATGAATGCCAAAGTAAACCTTTATCATGTTTTGTATGTGATGAAATTATAACATATAGAGAAAGACATAATCATATGAGTAAGCATTATAATGATCCAGACCAATATCTAACATGTCATAAATGTAAAGTAAATAAACATATCTCTCACTATCGATTCAAACGTTATACTTGTAGGATGTGCTTATATCAACATAGGTATAGATTTGGTCACACTAAAGAAAGATTTGAAGAACATGTAAAGAAATATAATATCAAAGTTTAATTCTATTAAAATGTTACTTGCGTTCCCGTTATTTATTATATTGGTATTTATTATTATAATTGTTTATTGGAATTATGATAAATATTCTGATTTGAGGAAGAGATTCAAAGGATATAGAAATATTGTATCAGAACCATTTGAAATTGAAAAACATAACTTTATTATTTATGGTCCATCTAATTCTGGTAAAACAACTTTTATAAAAGATTATTGCGGTTTGTATGAGACTGTTAATGTATTCTGTATTGATGGTAGTGAGTGGAAAGGATATAATGTATATGGCATTGATGATTTAAAATTATTAGATAATCTAGATGGTTTTGCTAATAGTCTTATTATATTTGTTGATATGGGAGAAAACATTAGATTACTAGCTATAGACTCATTGTATTCTAAAAGTAGAGATCACAATATTGATATAATATGTGTAGGTCATACTGTAACAGATTCAAATACAAAAGCAAGAGATAATACCCCAGCTATATATATTACTTTAAATAGTTCACAACAATTCTTTGAAAGAGTACAAGAGAAGTTTAAAATAGATTCTAATCTATATAGATTTAAACATTATAATTATGGTTTAAAAAATTATAATACTATTAGTGACTGTTATATTGTATTAGATGAAGATAAAAATAATGTATATGTTTCTAGGATAGGTGATCTTGATATTGAGAAGTATGTTGATTATACAGAGTTTAAGGAACAGGAATATAATATACTAAGTAGTTATTAAACATATAGAATGATAGGACCAACACATATTAAACCAAAAGAGTTAATGTTTTATTTTGAAGAATATTTAGAATTTAAGGGAATACATAAATCAATTAAATTATATAAAATATATACAAATATAAAAAATGTAATTAGTGAGATACATAGTGGCTATTATGCTATAGCAGGCATAGTTACTATGGTAGGATTTGGTCATTCTTACTTTCAAAAACATGGTAATAATAATGATAATAATTTTAATGGTATAGATATAAAGAATATAGATAAAGCAAAAATTAAATTAAAAAATGGTAAGAATATGACAATAGGTTATGGTTTGATTGATAAAAGCAATTATGATCTCAATCATCCATTCAATATAATATGTGTGTTAGCTAGTTGCCTTGTAAGTATTTATGCAACTCATAATCATATTATTTCTATATCTAAAAATGAGAGTAATATGTAGAGAATGTAATAATGAAATTGATACTAGTAGTGGTTATCCAGAACATGAACTAATGGAGCATTATAATATTTTTCATAAAAAATTAATGATGAGATGCACGATATGTATGCAAAGAATGTATAGTGGTTATCATTTTAATGGTAAATGTAAAGATAATCGTACAGGTTTTACAACATCAGTACATAGTTATATTGACTATACCGATATTATTAATAGTAATAAAGATATTGATAATAATAAAGATGATAAAAATTATGGTTTAAATAATGTTTTGAATTAAATTTGCTTTGTTAAAGATTTGAAAGATAATAATAATAAAGAAGATTTAAAAGAATATATTAGGACCGATTTAAAACAAGAGATCATTAATGAATTAAAACTAGAGATTAAAAATGAAATAAAAAAGAAGTTCAAAGTGAAATAGAAGGAGTTGCTATAAATAATTTAAAGACTGATGTGAATATTAAGAATCCATCTAAGCAAATTAAATCAACTAGGACTTGTTGTTTTTGCAAAATTGAAAAGAATAGAGATTGTTTTTATAAGACTGGAGGTTTATGTAATGACTGTTCCTCTGAAAAGGTTCAATGTCAATTGTGTAACATTTTTCTAAATAGGTCTTCCCTTAGAAAACATATGAAGAGACCACATATAAATTAAAAAGACAATTTTTAATGAAAAATTAATTATAAGCCATATTTTTATGAGATAATTCTCTCATTATACCTTTTACTTTGTTAATTGCAAAATAAAAAGAGTGAAATTACAAAATTACACAGAATAACACAGAATAACAAGGATAACTAGAATTATGGATCAAATTAGAATCTTAGTAATTCTGCACTCGTGCAGAATTTTTAAGATTCTAATTTAATCCATAACTCTAGTTATCCTTGTTATTCTGTGTTATTCTGTGTAATGTTGTAATTTCACTCTTTTTCACTCTTTTTATTTTGCAATTAACAAAGTAAAAGGTATAATGAGAGAATTATCTCATAAATATATGGCTTATAATTAATTTTTCATTAAAAATTATCTTTCTAATTTATATGTGATCTCTTCATATGTTTTCTAAGGGAAGACTAATTTAGAAAAATGTTACACAATTGACATTGAACCTTTTCAGAGGAACACTCTTTACATAAACCTCCAGTCTTATGAAACAATCTCTATTCTTTTCAATTTAGCAAAAACAACAAGTCCTAGTTGATTTAATTTGCTTAGATGGATTCTTAATATTCACATCAGTCTTTAAATTATTTATAGCACCTCCTTCTATTTCATTTTTAACTTCGTTTTTTATTTCAATTTTAATCTCTAGTTTTAATTCATTAATGATCTCTTGTTTTAGATCGGTCCTAATTTATTCTTTTAAATCTTCTTTAATATTATCTTTCAATTCATTTAAAACATTATTTAAATCATATTTTTTATTATCTTTATTATTATCAATATTATTATTACTATGAATAATATCGGTATAGTCAATATAACTATGTACTGATGTTGTAAAACCTGTACGATTATCTTTACATTTACCATTAAAATGATAACCACTATTCATTCTTTGCATACATATCGTTCATCTCACCATTAAGTTTTTAATGAAAAATCTTATAATGCTCCATTAGTTCATGTCCTGGATAACCACTACTAGTATCAATTTCATTATTACATTACCTGAATATTATTCTCATTTTTAGATATGGAATTAATATGAATATGAGTTGCATAAATACTTACAAGGCAACTAGCTAACGCACATACTATATTGAATGGATGATTGAGATCATAATTGCTTTTATTAATCAAACCAAAACCTATTGTCATATTCTTACCATTTTTTAATTTAATTTTTGCTTTATCTATATTCATTATATCTATACCAATAAAATTATTATCATTATTATTACCATGTTTTTGAAAGTAAGAATAACCAAATCCTACCATAGTAACTATGCCTGCTATAGCATAATAGCCACTATGTATCTCACTAAGTAAATTTTTTATATTTGTATATATTTTATATAAAATAATTGAGTTTTGTATTCCCTTAAATTCTAAATATTCTTCAAAAAAGAACATTAGCTCTTTTGGTTTAATATGTGTTGGTTCTATCATTCTATCTGTTAAATAACTACTTAGTATATTATATTCCTTTTCCTTAAACTCTGTATAATCAACATACTTCTCAATATCAAGATCACCTATCTTAGAATCATATACAACATTTTTATCTTTATCTAATACAATATAATAGTCACTAATAGTATTATAATTTATTACACCATAGTTATATTGTTTAAATCTATATAGATTAGAATCAATTTTAAACTTCTCTTGTACTCTTTCAAAGAATTGTTGTGAACTATTTAATTATGAAGATCCTAAATTCTTGAATATACTGGAGTCATTGCATAACATACATCCCCATATTAAGTTTAACACCTTTGATGTAGTTAAGTATACAAAACCTACAGATGATAAGTTAGAAGAAAACGAATTCATCTTTAGGTTAATGACTAGGCAAAATAATAGTGCACATGACTTGGATTTATTGAATGGGGAACTAGAGACAAGAATGCAGGAACAGGAAATGAATCAATCTGGATGGAGTATGCAACGATTTGTTAAAAGAACAATGTATATACATAGGTTTTATCCAAGTGGTGGATGTGATACTGAGTTACCATTCACGTCTAGATATATACTTAATATACATAATACTGATAATAATTGTTTGCTATGGTGTCTAATTGCTTATCTACATCCTGCACCACATAATCTCAGTAGAGTTAGTAATTATAATAAACCAGAATATATTAAAGAGATAAAATTACCAATAGGAGTTACACCCCCATATGATTATTATCACTTAAAGAAAAAACAAGAGCTAAATAAAGATAAAATATTATTCAATGTGTTTAATCTAAATAAAAATAAAACTATTAATCCTGTATTAATTGATCATAATGTAAAGATGTATCATTCTTATTAAGAAAATCATCAGAACATATATGTTGTCCATATCTAAAATGTTGCGTATCCTATAGAACAGAAGATGCTTTAAATAAACATTTAGAATTATGTAATACACAGAAACATTTAGGAAGAAGAACATTCCATAAATATGATTACCTAAAGTTTGACAAGTTCCATTATAAAAACAGAGTACCATTTGCTATGTATTATGATTTTGAATCTATAATAAAAGATGGTAAACACATTCCTATTGCTTGTGGTATATATATAAAAGTGTCTATCCTGATATATTAGAAGATAAGTATGAATGTAATTGTGGTGATAAAGTAGTTGATTGGTTTGTAGAAAGAGTAGATTATCATAATAAATTATTTAATGATATATTTGGAATCAATATTCCAATGAAAGAAGAGACTATTACTCCGTTATATAGTAGATGTTATTATGGTAATGAGGAAATGAATAATGACATCGTTAGAGATCATGATCATCTAAATGGTCAATTTATAGGATATGCTCACAATAAATGTAACCTCCAAGCTAAGAATACTATTGTACCAATGTATGCATTTAATACTTCTAATTATGATAATTATCTATTTATAACTAAACTAGCAAAGAAGTTAGACTAAAAGTATTAACTAAAACTGATGAGAATTATATTAGTATTGATATGGGTTATGCTAAAGCATTAGATATGTTTAGGTTCTTCCATCCACTTAGCTTAGATGCTATAAGTAAAACATTGAGTAATGAAGAATGTATAACATTAAATAAATGTGGCTGAGAAAGACGTAAAGGTATATTCCCATATGAATGGTTTGATAGTATAGATAAACTACATGAAAAAACGTAACCACCTAAGGAAGCATTCTATTCTAAGTTGAAACAAAGTGTTATTACAGATAAAGAATATAAGCAAGCAATTGATTGTTGGAAAGATACTAAATATGAGACAATAAAGGATTATATGATGTTATATCTTAAAACAGATGTATTATTATCAGTTGATGTATTTGAGAAATTTAGAGCTATGTGTTTAGAATATTATGAAATAGATCCATGTTACACATATTCTACTCCTGGGTTAACCTGGTTGTGTGGGTTGAAATATACTAATGTTAGACTTAAGTAATATAAAGAAAATACAGTTAATATTTATGATACAATACAACATGGTATTAGAGGTGGTTTAACTTCAGTATTAGGTGATTGTCATGTAAAATGTATGAATAAAAATATAGATCCTGAGTATGCTGGTAAAGAGAATTATTTAAAGTATTTAGACTTCAACACATTATATGCTTCTGCTGTGGTTCAAGCTTTACCTACTGGTGAGATCAAAGTATGTGAAGATCCAGAAACTGGCTTGGCAGATACAGTATATACTAGATCTAGCTCTAATACTGGATATATCTATACCATTGATATAAAATATAATGATGAGTTGAAACAGAAAACAAAGAAATATCCATTCTTTCCTGAAAAGACAAAAGCTAACATTAATCAGTTTACAGACTATCAAAATGAAAAAAAAGAAAGGATATAAACCCAATGAGAAGTTAATGTTGAAGTTAACGGATAAAAACGATTATAAAATTGATGGTGAGATGTTAGATTGGTATTTAGCTAGTGGTTTGAAGTTGAAAGATATTACAATTAGGCAAAAGTTAGAGTATAGTAAAAGTGAGTGGTTAAAGCCTTATATTGAGTTTAATATTCAGAAAAGAAAAGAAGCTAAAGCTAAGTGTGATAAATTTGGGGATGTATTCTTTAAGTTAATGAATAATGCCTTCTATGGAAAAACAATGGAGAATATATATAATAGACAAGATGTAGAGTTAGTTAATGATGTAGATAGATATATTAAATTAGTAGTAAATATTGGTTTCAAATATTCTGTAGAGTTTGATGATGATTAAGTAGCCGTACATAAAACGAGAGGTAATGTTAAATCCGATAAGTTCAATTATATTGGATTTGTTATATTAGAAAAAGCGAAACTATTCATGTATAAAGCTATATATGATTACTTTGAGAAAGACTTAGATTTTAGTTATCATTACACAGATACAGATAGTATATTTATAAACATAAATATTCCATTAGATAGTACTATAGAAAAGGAAATGGATAAGATAAAAGATATTTTACATAATAATGAGTTAAGTAAGATGAAGGATGAATTACCTAATTATACTATTATAGAAGCATGTTTCCTTAAAGCTAAAGCATATTGTTACAATACTGTTAAAAGAGAAGAAGAGAAAAAGTTAAAAGGTATAACTAAAGCCAATATTAAAAAACAGATTACAATTGAAGATTATACTAATGCTATATATGAAGGTTAAACTAAATACGTAACTAATTTTACTATTGATAGTAATAGACATCATTTAGAAACTAAAGAACAATATAAAATAGCTATTGATCCATTTGATGATAAAGGTATTAGAGATAGTAATGGTGAATTTAGGTTTTACCAGTGAATTTTTATAAAGTAATAGCAAACGTTAAAATTTATAAAAGAGTTAAGCTGGTTTTTTATTCAAGTTATCCACGAAGTGGCTTCAAAGATTCTCGCAAGTTGGTTTTACGTGCTTTTTACACGGTCTCACTAGTTTTAGACTAGTATCTGGGGACGTCCACTAGAGTCAGTGGGGATAGAACCCGAACTATCCGTCTGATAATTGTTAATTACCATCTTAACTCTGTACTAGTGGCTTGCAATAAGTGAGACAAGAAATGATAGATTTAAAATATAAAAGAAGTAAATATAGAGTAGTGGATATATAAAGTGAATTAGAGTAATGTGTATATGGGTACCTCCGCAACATAGAGCCGCGATACGGAACCCATATACACATAACTCTAATTCACTTTATATATCCACTACTCTATATTCACTTCTTTTTTATTTTAAATCTATCATTTCTTGTCTCACTTAGTACAAGCCACTAGTACAGAGTTAAGCTGGTAATTAACAATTATCAGACGGATAGTTCGGGTTCTATCCCCACTGACTCCAGTGGACGTCCCCAGATACTAGTATAAAACTAGTGAGACCGTGTAAATAGCACGCAAAACCAATTTGCGAAAATCTGTGAAGCCACTTCGTGGATAATTTGAATAAAAAAGCAGCTTAACTCTTTTATAAATTTTAACTTTTGCTATTATTTTTTATAAAAATTCACTGGTAAAACCTAAATTCACCATTACTATCTCTAATACCTTTATCATCAAATGGATCAATAGCTATTTTATATTGTTCTTTAGTTTCTAAATGATGTCTATTACTATCAATAGTAAAATTAGTTACGTATTTAGTTTTACGTTCATATATAGCCTGAGTATAATCTTCAATTGTAATCTGTTTTTTAATAGTGGCTTTAGTTATAACTTTTAACTTTTTCTCCTCTTCTCTTTTAACAGTATTGTAACAATATGCTTTAGCTTTAAGGAAACATGCTTCTATAGTAATATCATTAGGTAATTCATCCTTCATCTTACTTAACTCATTATTATGTAAAATATCTTTTATCTTATCCATTTCCTTTTCTTTAGTACTATCTAATGGAATATTTATATTTATAAATTTACTATCTGTATCTGTGTAATGATAACTACAATCTAAGTCTTTCTCAAAGTAATCATATATAGCTTTATACATGAATAGTTTAGCTTTTTCTAATATAACAAATCCAATATAATTAAACTTATCTAATTTAACATTACCTCTCGTTTTATGTACGGCTACTTAATCATCATCAAACTCTACAGAATATTTGAAACCAATATTTTCTACTAATTTAATATATCTATCTACATCATTAACTAATTCTACATCTTGTCTATTATATACATTCTCTTTTGTTTTACCATAGAAGGCATTATTCATTAACTGAAAGAATACATCCCCAAATTTATCACACTTAGCTTTAGCTTCTTTTCTTTTCTGAATATTAAACTCAATATAAGGCTTTAACCACTCACTTTTACTAAACTCTAACTTTTGCTTAATTGTAATATCTTCAAACTTCAAACCACTAGCTAAATACCAATCTAACATCTCACCATCAATTACATAATCGTTTTTATCCGTTAACTTCAACATTAACTTCTCGTTGGGTTTATATCCTTTCTTTTTATTTTTATTTTGATAGTCTGTAAACTGATTAATGTTAGCTTTTGTCTTTTCAGGTAAGAACGGATATTTCTTTGTTTTCTGTTTCAACTCATCATTATACTTTATATCAATGGTATAGATATATCCAGTATTAGAGCTAGATCTAGTATATACTGTATCTGCTAAGCCAGTTTCTGGATCTTCACATACTTTGATCTCACCAGTAGGTAAAGCTTTGAACCACAGCAGAAGCATATAATGAGTTGAAACCTAAATACTTTAAATAATTCTTTTTACCAGCATACTCAGGATCTATTTTTTTATTTATTAATTTTACATGACAATCACCTAATACTGAAGCTAAACCACCTCTAATACCATGTTGTATTGTAATATAAATGTTAACTGTATTTTCTTTATAATACTTAAGTCTAACATTAATATATTTCAACCCACACTACCAGGTTAACCCAGGAGTAGAATATGTGTAACATGGATCTATTTCATAATATTCTAAACACATAGCTCTAAATTTCTCAAATACATCAACTGATAATAATACATCTGTTTTAAGATATAACATCATATAATCCTTTATTGTCTCATATTTAGTATCTTTCCAACAATCAATTGCTTGCTTATATTCTTTATCTGTAATACCACTTTGTTTCAACTTAGAATAGAATGCTTCCTTAGGTGGTAATGTTTTTTATTGTAGTTTATCTATACGATCAAACCATTCATATGGGAATATACCTTTACGTCTTTCTAAGCCACATTTATTTAGTGTTATACATTCTTCATTACTCAATGTTTTACTTATAGCATCTAAGCTAAGTGGATGGAAGAACCTAAACATATCTAATGCTTTAGCATAACCCATATCAAAACTAATATAATTCTCATCAGTTTTAGTTAATAATTTCAGTCTAACTTTCTTTGCTAGTTCAGTTATAAATAGATGATTATCATAATTAGAAGAATTAAATGCATGCATTGGTACAAAATAATTCTTAGCTTGGAGGTTACATTTATTGTGAGCATATCCTCTAAATTTACCATTTAGATGATCATGATCTCTAACGATGTCATTATTCATTTCCTCATTACAATAATAACATCTACTATATAACGGAGTAATAGTCTCTTCTTTCATTGGAATATTGATTTTAAATATATCTTTAAATAAGTTATTATGATAATCTGCTCTTTCTACAAACCAATCAACTACTTTATCACCACAATTACATTCATACTTATCTTCTAATATATCAGGATAGACACTTTTTATATATAAACCACAAGCAATAGGAATGTGTTTATTATCTTTTATTATACATTCAAAATCATAATACATAGCAAATGGTACTCTGTTTTTATAATGGAAATTATCAAACTTTAGGTAACCATCTTTATGGAATGTTCTTCTTCCTACATGTTTCTGTGTTTTACATAATTCTAAATGTTTATTTAATGCATCTTCTGTTCTAAAGGATACACAACATTTTAGACATGGATAACTTATATATTTAGATGATTTTCTTAATAAGAATGATACATCTTTACATAGGAAGTAATGATTATCCCAGTATAATATATTACATGCTTTAGGATCATTATGATTAATTAATACAGGATTAATAGTTTTATTTTTGTTTAGATTAAAAACATTGAATATTATTTTATCTTTATTTAGCTCTTGTATTTTCTTTAAGTGATAATAATCTTATGGGGGTGTAGCTCCTATTGGTAATTTTATCTCATTAATATATTCTGGTTTATTATAATTACTAACTCTACTGGGATTATGTGGTGCAGGATGTAGATAAGCAATTAGACACCATAGCAAACAATTATTATCAGTATTATGTATATTAAGTATATATCTAGACGTGAATGGTAACTCAGTATCACATCCACCACTTGGATAAAACCTATGTATATACATTGTTCTTTTAACAAATCGTTGCATACTCCATCCAGATTGATTCATTTCCTGTTCCTGCATTCTTGTCTCTAGTTCCCCATTCAATAAATCCAAGTCATGTGCACCATTATTTTGCCTAGTCATTAACCTAAAGATGAATTCGTTTTCTTCTAACTTATCATCTGTAGGTTTTGAATACTTAACTACATCAAAGGTGTTAAACTTAATATGGGGATGTATGTTATGCAATGACTCCAGTATAATCAAGAATTTAGGATCTTCATATTTACTACTAGTTATTATTATTTGATTTTGCTTCATGTTATGATCCAAGCCTAATTCATTAACTTTATCTCGCCACTTCTTATCAACAAGTTTTTTCTGATTATTATTTTCTTTATGTTCTTCTGATTCATTGTGTTCATTTTTATTGTTATGTCTAGTATTACATATATTGCAATATCCTTCAGTTATATTCTTATCCATATCCTTATCCTTAATCTTATCCTTTCCCTCTACACTATCTAGATGCATCTTTGTTTTTAAATGTTGGTCAACACTATATTGACTCAGACTTGTCTTACAAATTACACAATCAAACTTACTCCCATTCTTTACTATTTCCCCAGTAACCAATCTTCCATTGTTTCTATGTTTTAATGTTGTAACATGTTTATTATAAGCAGTATTATTATCAGGATACATACCACAACTATCACAAAACTTTATTCCTTCTTCAGGATTGGTGTAACCACTTCGTGTATACTGCTCATCTAACTTTTGTTCTATATCTTTATTAGTAACTTTTATTCCCTCATCCTTAGCTTCCTCAATAATTTTATTTCTATTATACATTCGCTCATTCTTTTTATGTTTAAGTGATTGAAAGTGTCTGTTACAATTCTTTCGAGTCATCTCTTTATCACATTCTTCACGTCTAATCCTATTTGTTTTAGGCTTTTGGACATAGACAAAATCATCAGATGAGTCTGAGTCTAAATTTGAATCTTTAGATTGATCTAAGTCATTAGATTGATCAATGAAACTGCTTCGCAGATCTAAGTCTTTAGATTGATCGGTGTAACCACTTCGTGGATCTAAATCTGGAAAGTAATTTGCTTCTGCCTTTCGCATTGACTCATGCATATCATCTTCTTTTTGTTTTAATTTTGCATCCTGTTTATCATATGACTCCTTTATTTCTTCATTTACACGATTAAACCTTCTGATTGATTCTAGAGATTTTTCTAATTCTACCTTTTGTCTTTCCTTATCTACAGGTTTGATTTCTTCCCTTGGTTTGTTTTTATTTTTTAACATTTGGACCGCCATACTAGAAGCACTAGATTGAGCTTGTCCATGAGATTGGACTTGTCCACTCCCAAATTGGACTTGACCTCTTCCAGTTAGAATGTTCCCGTTGTTTTCCTGCACATTCATTTTTATATGCCAAATTTTGAAACAATTTTATTTATATACCTTTTCAATACTAAAAAAATGATTAGTACCAAATGCGATAAATGTAAAAATAAAGCTTGGTGTTCGAGTTGTGATGAATGCCAAAGTAAACCTTTATCATGTTTTGTATGTGATGAAATTATAACATATAGAGAAAGACATAATCATATGAGTAAGCATTATAATGATCCAGACCAATATCTAACATGTCATAAGTGTAGAGTAAATAAACATATCTCTCACTATAGATTCAAACATTATACTTGTAGGATGTGCTTTTATCTAAATAGATATAGATTTGGTCACACTAAAGAAAGATTTGAAGAACATGTAAAACAATATAATATCAAAGTTTAATCCTATTAAAATGTTACTTGCGTTCCCGTTCTTTATTGTACTGGTATTTATTATTATAATTGTTTATTGGAATTATGATAAATATTCTGATTTGAGGAAGAGATTCAAAGGATATAGAATTATTGTACCAGAACCATTTGAAATTAAAAAACAATACTTTATTATTTATGGTCCATCTAATTCTGGTAAAACAGCTTTTATAAAAGATTATTGTGGTTTGTATGAGACTGTTAATGTATTCTGTATTGATGGAAGTGAGTGGAAAGGATATAATGTATATGGCATTGATGATTTAAAATTATTAGATAATTTAGATAGTTTTGCTAATAGTCTTATTATATTTGATGATATGGGAGAAAACATTAGATTACCAGCTATAGACTCATTGTATTCTAAAAGTAGACATCACAATTTTAATATAATATGTGTAGGTCATACTGTAACAAATTTAAATACAAAAGCAAGAGATAATACCCCAGCTATATATATTACATTAAATAGTTCACAACAATTCTTTGAAAGAGTACAAGAGAAGTTTAAAATTGATTCTAATCTATATAGATTTAAACATTGTAACTATGGTGTAATAAATTTTAATACTATTAATGACTATTATATTGTAATAGATAAAGATAAAAATGTTGTATATGATTCTAGGATAGGTGATCTTGATGTTGAGAAGTGTGTTGATTAGAGTTTAAGGAAAAGGAATATATTATACTAAGTAGTAATTTAACAGATAGAATGATAGAACCAACACATTTTAAACCAAAAGAGTTAATGTTCTATTTTGAAGAATATTAAGAATTTAAGGGAATACATAAATCAATTAATTTGTATAAAATATATAAAAAAATAAAAAATGTACTTAGTGAGATACATAGTGGCTATTATGCTATAGCAGGCATAGTTACCATGGTAGGATTTGTTTATTCTTACTTTCAAAAACATGGTAAAAACAATGATAATAATTTTAATGGTATAGATATAATGAATATAGATAAAGCAAAAATTAAATTAAAAAATGGTAAGAATATGACAATAGGTTATGGTTTGATTGATAAAAGCAATTATGATCTCAATCATCCATTCAATATAGTATGTGTGTTAGCTAGTTGCCTTGTAATTATTTATGCAACTCATAATCATATTAATTCTATATCTAAAAATGAGAGTAATATGTAGAGAATGTAATAATGAAATTGATACTAGTAGTGGTTATCCAGAACATGAACTAATGAAGCATTATAATCATTTTCATGAAAATTTAATGGTGAGATGCACAATATGTGTGCAAAGAATGTATAGTGGTTATCATTTTCATGATAAATGTAAAGATAATCGTACAAGTTTTACAACATCAGTACATAGTTATATTGACTATACCGATATTATTAATAGTAATAATAATATTGATAATAATAAAGATGATAAAAATTATGATTTAAATAATGTTTTAAATGAATTGAAAGATAATATTAAAGAAGATTTAAAAGAATATGTTAGGACCGATTTAAAACAAGAGATCATTAATGAATTAAAACTAGAGATTAAAAATGAAATAAAAAAAGAAGTTAAAAATGAAATAGAAGGAGGTGCTATAAATAATTTAAAGACTGATGTGAATATTAAGAATCCATCTAAGCAAATTAAATCAACTATGACTTGTTGTTTTTGCAAAATTGTAAAGAATAGAGATTGTTTTTATAAGACTGGAGGTTTATGTAAAGAGTGTTCCTCTGAAAAGGTTCAATGTCAATTGTGTAACATTTTTCTTAATAGGTCTTCCCTTAAAAAACATATGAAGAGACCACATATAATTTAGAAAGATAATTTTTAATGAAAAATTAATTATAAGCCATATATTTTTGAGATAATTTTCCCATTATACCTTTTACTTTGTTAATTACAAAATAAAAAGAGTGAAAAAGAGTGAAATTACAAAATTAAACAGAATAACACAGAATAACAAGAATAACTAGAATTATGGATTAAATTAGAATCTTAGTAATTCTGCACGAGTGCAGAATTACTAAGATTCTAATTTGATCCATAATTCTAGTTATCCTTGTTATTCTGTTTTATTCTGTGTAATTTTGTAATTTCACTCTTTTTCACTCTTTTTATTTTGCAATTAACAAAGTAAAAGGTATAATGGGAGAATTATCTCATAAATATATGGCTTATAATTAATTTTTCATTAAAAATTATCTTTCTAAATTATATGTGGTCTCTTCATATGTTTTTTAAGGGAAGACCTATTTAGAAAAATGTTACACAGTTGACATTGAACCTTTTCAGAGGAACACTCTTTACATAAACCTCCAGTCTTATAAAAACAATCTCTATTCTTTACAATTTTGCAAAAACAACAAGTCATAGTTGATTTAATTTGCTTAGATGGATTCTTAATATTCACATCAGTCTTTAAATTATTTATAGCACCTCCTTCTATTTCATTTTTAACTTCTTTTTTTATTTCATTTTAATCTCTAGTTTTAATTCATTAATGATCTCTTGTTTTAAATCGGTCCTAACATATTCTTTCAAATCTTCTTTAATATTATCTTTCAATTCATTTAAAACATTGTTTAAATCATAATTTTTATCATCTTTATTATTATCAATATTATTATTACTATTAATAATATCGGTATAGTCAATATAACTATGTACTGGTGTTGTAAAACCTGTACGATTATCTTTACGTTTATCATGAAAATGATAACCACTATACATTCTTTGCATACATATCGTGCATCTCACCATTAAATTTTCATGAAAATTTTTATAATGCTTCATTAGTTCATGTTCTGGATAACCACTACTAGTATCAATTTCATTATTACATTTTCTACATATTACTCTCATTTTTAGATATAAAATTAATATGATTATGAGTTGCATAAATACTTACAAGGCAACTAGCTAACACACATACTATATTGAATGGATGATTGAGATCATAATTGCTTTTATCAATCAAACCATAACCTATTGTCATATTCTTACCATTTTTTAATTTAATTTTTGCTTTATCTATATGCATTATATCTTTACCATTAAAATTATTATCATTATTATTACTATGTTTTTGAAAGTAAAAATAACCAAATCCTACCATAGTAACTATGCCTGCTATAGCATAATAGCCACTATGTATCTCACTAAGTACATTTTTTATATTTGTATATATTTTATATAAATTAATTGATTTATGTATTCCCTTAAATTCTAAATATTCTTCAAAATAGAACATTAACTCTTTTGGTTTAATATGTGTTGGTTCTATCATTCTTTTTGTTAAATAAGTACTTAGTATATTATATTCCTTTTCCTTAAACTCTGTATTATCAACATACTTCTCAATATCAAGATCACCTATTTTAGAATCATATACAAAATTTTAATCGTTATCTAATACAATATAATAGTCACTAATAGTATTATAATTTTTTAAACCATAGTTATTATGTTTAAATCTATATAGATTAGAATCTATTTTAAACTTCTCTTGTACTCTTTCAAAGAATTGTTGTGAACTATTTAAAGTAATATATATAGCTGGGTATTATCTCTTGCTTTTGTATTTATATCTGTTACAGTATGACCTGCACATATTATATTAAAATTGTGATGTCTACTTTTAGAATACAATGAGTCTATAGCTGGTAATCTAATGTTTTCTCCCATATCATCAAATATAATAAGACTATTAGCAAAACTATCTAAATTATCTAATAATTTTAAATCATCAATGCCATATACATTATATCCTGCCCACTCACTACCATCAATACAGAATACATTAACAGTCTCATACAAACCACAATAATTTTTTATAAAATTTGTTATACAGGAATTAGATGGACCATAAAAAATAAAGTTATGTTTTTTAATTTCAAATGGTTCTGGTACATTAGTTCTATATCCTTTGAATCTCTTCCTCAAATCAGAATATTTATCATAATTCCAATAAACAATTATAATAATAAATACCAATATAATAAATAACGGGAACGCAAGTAACATTTTATTAGGATTAAACTTTGATATTATATTTCTTTACATGTTCTTCAAAACTTTCTTTAGTGTGACCAAATCTATATCTATTTAGATATAAGCACATCTTACAGGTATAATGTTTGAATCTATAGTGAGAGATATATTTATTTACTTTACACTTATGACATGTTAGATATTGGTCTGGATCATTATAATGCTTACTCATATGATTATGTCTTTCTCTATATGTTATAATTTCATCACATACAAAACATGATAAAGGTTTACTTTGGCATTCATCACAACTCCAACACCAAGCTTTATTTTTACATTTATCGCATTTGGTACTAATCATTTTTATAGTATTGAAAAGGTATATGAATAATGTTATTTCAAAATTTGGCATATAAGAATGAATGTGCAGGAAAACAACGGGAATATTCTAACTGGAAGAGGTCAAGTCCAATTTGGAAGTGGACAAGTCCAATCTCATGGACAAGCTCAATCTAGTGCTTCTAGTATGGCGGTTCAAATGTTAAAAAACAAAAACAAACCAAGGGAAGAAATCAAACCAGTAGATAGGGAAAGACAAAAGGTAGAATTAGAAAAGTCTCTAGAATCAATCAGAAGGTTTAATCGTGTAAATGAAGAAATAAAGGAGTCATATGATAAACAGGATGCAAAATTAAAACAAAGAGAAGAAGTTATGCGTGAGTCAATGCGAAAGGCAGAAGCAAAATACTTTCAAGATTCAGATACACGAAGTGGTTACACTGATCAATCTAAAGACTTAGATCTGCGAAGCAGTTTCACTGATCAATCTAATGACTTAGATCAATGTAAAGATTCAGATTTAGACTCAGACTCATCTGATGATTTTGTTTATGTCCAAAAGACTAAAACAAATAGGATTAGATGTGAAAAATGTGATGAAGAGATGACTCGAAGGAATTATAACAGACACATTCAATCACTTAAACATAAAAAAAATGCACGACTATATAATAGAAATAAAATTATTGAGGAAGCTAAGGATGAGGGAAAAAATTACTAATAAAGATATAGAACAAAAGTTAGATGAGCAGTATACACGAAGTGGTTACACCAATCCTGAAGAAGGAATAAAGTTTTGTGATAGTTGTGATATGTATCTTGATAATAATACTGCTTATAATAAACATGTTACAACATTAAAACATAGAAACAATGTAAGGTTGGTTACTGGGGAAATAGTAAAGAATGGGAGTAAGTTTGATTGTGTAATATGTAAGACAAGTCTGAGTCAATATAGTGTTGACCAACATTTAAAAACAAAGATGCATCTAGATAATGTAGAGGGAAAGGATAATGATAAGGATAAGGATATAGATAAGAACAAAACTGAAGGATATTGCAATATATGTAATACTAGATATAACAATAAAAAATGAACACAATGAATTAGAAGAACATAAAGAAAATAATAATCAGAAAAAACTTGTTGATAAGAAGTGGCGAGATAAAGTTAATGAATTAGGCTTGGATCATAACTTGAAGCATAATCAAATAATAATAACTAGTAGTAATTATGAAGATCCTAAATTCTTGAATATACTGGAGTCATTGCATAACATACATCCCCATATTAAGTTTAACACCTTTGATGTAGTTAAGTATACAAAACCTACAGATGATAAGTTAGAAGAAAACGAATTCACCTTTAGGTTAATGACTAGGCAATATAATGCTGCACATGACTTGGATTTATTGAATGGGGAACTAGAGACAAGAATGCAGGAACAGGAAATGAATCAATCTGGATGGAGTATGCAACGATTTGTTAAAAGAACAATGTATATACACAGGTTTTATACAAGTGGTGGATGTGATACTGAGTTACCATTCACGTCTAGATATATACTTAATATACATAATACTGATAATAAATGTTTGCTATGTTGTCTAATTGCTTATCTACATCCTGCACCACATAATCTCAGTAGAGTTAGTAATTATAATAAACCAGAATATATTAATGAGATAAAATTACCAATAGGAGTTACACCCCCATATGATTATTATCACTTAGAGAAAATACAAGAGCTAAATAAAGATAAAACATTATTCAATGTGTTTAATCTAAATAAAAATAAAACTATTAATCCTGTATTAATTAATCATAATGATCCTAAAGGATGTAATATATTATACTGGGATAATCATTATTTCCTATGTAAAGATGTATCATTCTTTTTAAGAAAGTCATCTAAACATATATGTTATCCATGTCTAAAATGTTGTGTATCCTTTAGAACAGAAGATGCATTAAATAAACATTTAGAATTATGTAAAACACAGAAACATGTAGGAAGAAGAACATTCCATAAAGATGATTACCTAAAGTTTGACAAGTTCCATTATAAAAAGAGAGTACCATTTGCTATGTATTATGATTTTGAATCTATAAAAAAAGATGGTAAAAACATTCCTATTGCTTATGGTTTATATATAAAAAGTGTCTATCCTGATACATTAGAAGATAAGTATGAATGTAATTGTGGTGATAAAGTAGTTGATTGGTTTGTAGAAAGAGTAGATTATCATAATAAAATATTTGAAGATATATTTGAAATCAATATTCCAATGAAAGAAGAGACTATTACTCCGTTATATAGTAGATGTTATTATTGTAATGAGGAAATGAATAATGACATCGTTAGAGACCATGATCATCTAAATGGTAAATTTAGAGGATATGCTCACAATAAATGTAACCTCCAAGCTAAGAATAATTTTGTACCAATGTATGCATTTAATTCTTCGAATTATGATAATCTTCTATTTATAACTAAACTAGCAATGAAAGTTAGACTAAAAGTAATAACTAAAACTGATGAGAATTATATTAGTATTGATATGGGTTATGCTAAAGCATTAGATATGTTTAGGTTCTTCCATCCACTTAGCTTAGATGTTATAAGTAAAACATTGAGTAATGAAGAATGTATAACATTAAATAAATGTGGCTTAGAAAGACGTAAAGGTATATTCCCACATGAATGGTTTGATAGTATAGATAAACTACATGAAAAACATTACCTCCTAAGGAAGCATTCTATTCTAAGTTGAAACAAAGTGGTATTACAGATAAAGAATATAAGCAAGCAATTGATTGTTGGAAAGATACAAAATGTGAGACAATAAAGGATTATATGATGTTATATCTTAAAACAGATGTATTATTATCAGTTGATGTATTTGAGAAATTTAGAGCTATGTGTTTAGAATATTATGAAATAGATCCATGTTACACATTTTCTACTCCTGGGTTAACCTGGTAGTGTGGGTTGAAAAATACTAATGTTAGACTTAAGTATTATAAAGAAAATACAGTTAATGTTTATGTTACTATACAACATGGTATTAGAGGTGGTTTAGCTTCAGTATTAGGTGATTGTCATGTAAAATGTATGAATTAAAATCTAGATCCTGAGTATGCTGGTAAAGAGAATTATTTAAATTATTTAGACTTCAACTCATTATATGCTTCTGCTGTGGTTCAAGCTTTACCTACTGGTGAGATCAAAGTATGTGAAGATCCAGAAACTGGCTTAGCAGATACAGTATATACTAGATCTAGCTCTAATACTGGATATATCTATACCATTGATATAAAGTATAATGATGAGTTGAAACAGAAAACAAAGAAATATCCATTCTTTCCTGAAAAGACAAAAGCTAACATCAATCAGTTTACAGACTATCAAAATGAAAATAAAAAGAAAGGATATAAACCCAACGAGAAGTTAATGTTGAAGTTAACGGATAAAAACGATTATGTAATTGATGGTGAGATGTTAGATTGGTATTTAGCTAGTGGTTTGAAGTTTGAAGATATTACAATTAAGCAAAAGTTAGAGTTTAGTAAAAGTGAGTGGTTAAAGCTTTATATTGAGTTTAATATTCAGAAAAGAAAAGAAGCTAAAGCTAAGTGTGATAAATTTGGGGATATATTCTTTAAGTTAATGAATAATGCCTTCTATGGTAAAACAAAAGAGAATGTATATAATAGACAAGATGTAGAGTTAGTTAATGATATAGATAGATATATTAAATTAGTAGAAAATGTTGGTTTCAAATAGTCTGTAAAATTTGATGATGATTTAGTAGCCGTACATAAAACGAGAGGTAATGTTAAATCCGATAAGTTTAATTATATGGGATTTGTTATATTAGAAAAAGCGAAACTATTCATGTATAAAGCTATATATGATTACTTTGAGAAAGACTTAGATTGTAGTTATCATTACACAGATACAGATAGTATATTTATAAACATAAATTTTCCATTAGATAGTACTATAGAAAAGGAAATGGATAAGATAAAAGATATTTTACATAATAATGAGTTAAGTAAGATGAAGGATGAATTACCTAATGATACTATTATAGAAGCATGTTTCCTTAAAGCTAAAGCATATTGTTACAATACTGTTAAAAGAGAAGAAGAGAAAAAGTTAAAAGGTATAACTAAAGCCACTATTAAAAACAGATTACAATTGAAGATTATACTAATGCTATATATGAAGGTAAAATTAAATACGAAACTAATTTTACTATCGATAGTAATAGACATCATTTAGAAACTAAAGAACAATATAAAATAGTTGTTGATCCATTTGATGATAAAGGTATTAGAGATAGTAATGGTGAATTTAGGTTTTACCAGTGAATTTTTTATAAAATAATAGCAAAAGTTAAAATTTATAAAAGAGTTAAGCTGGTTTTTTGTTCAAGTTATCCACGAAGTGGCTTCACAGATTTTCGCAAGTTGGTTTTACGTGCTTTTTACACGGTCTCACTAGTTTTATACTAGTATCTGGGGACGTCCACTGGAGTCAGTGGGGATAGAACCCGAACTATCCCTCTGATAATTGTTAATTACCAGCTTAACTCTGTACTAGTGGCTTGCACTAAGTGAGACAAGAAATGATAGATTTAAAATATAAAAGAAGTGAATATAGAGTAGTGGATATATAAAGTGAATTAGAGTAATGTGTATATGGGTACCGTATCGCGGCTCTATGTTGCGGAGGTACCCATATACACATTACTCACACCCCCCCCCCCCCCCAACTAAAAATCACCCAATTCTTCAAGAGCTTTATAGAACCTCGTTAGACATTAGTTGGTTATGCATTTTTTGCTGCCAGTAATATTCAAATTCGGAAGGTTTATCAGAGCCGCCTTCATCCCCTCAACGGCCATTATTTAGTTGCTCTCCTTTTTACAATCCAAACATTTTTGGATTGATTGTATTGCTCCTCGGTCTTTTTACGACTCGAAGGTAAAGAGAAGTATTGGTATTCTAAACAATTTCTTAGCTGAAGCAAGTTTATTTGGACTTGAACTTTGGACTTTTGATATTGAACGTTGACTTTTGTTTTCAAACAATGGAATTTCACCGTCGCTCGCTTATAGATAATAAGCGAGATAATAAGCGAATGAAATAATGAATAATGAAATAATGAACTTCTGATAATATTCAACCATCGGAAGTCATTTCGGAAAGTTTGTAAATTTTTTGCCTCTAACAGTATCTGCACCTTTTTCAAATATAGACCTCCCTTGCTTGTCTGTCTCCCGCTCGCCCACCAACCCTCACCCATCTATCTACATGTCCTCCCCAGCTACTACGTCCCGCCGACTAACTCACCCTCAAACTCCTACCTATTCTCCTATTCTCCCCCCCTACCTTTCCTCTAACCCTCTGCCGGCAACCCCACCCCATCAACCCCCGCACCTAATCACACCCTTATTCTAGAATTTAGTGTGCGCATCTTTAAAAATCAAGTGTACTTTTTGAAATGAAATTAGTTCAACTTTTCAGTTTTTTTGGCGGGTATTAAATCACGTTTTCTGCAACTTAGATCGCGATTAAATAAAAACACGATTTAGAAAAATATTTTGTGTTCGAAGTTGTTCTTCTGTGCTTTTTGATATGCTAATAAAAACTTTAACACCCGAAGTCATAGTATTTTTTCAAAGTTTGAATTTTTTTGTCCTTTATAAAGTTTTTGGATCTTTGGTCAGAGAAACTGTTTTAGGGCTTGACGATGGTTTAGTGGATAGATTGTACATACAGAATTGGTATTGAGGATATCGACATTAGAAAAGTCGAAAATTCAGTGATATTTTTTATTAAAAGTTTTTAATTTTGCGAAACTATTCGTCAATTTTCTTTTTCTTTTGTTATCAGGGGCCAGAGAAACAATGATAGTATTAAAGGTGTAAAACCACACTTTCGAAGATTCAATTCATATACGTTATATCTCCACATATATAAGGCTACGTTTAGGCATCAAGATGTACAAAGCAACATGTAAGCAACGTGTCAGTATTAGTGATCATAGCAACAAGTGAAAGCTTAGACGGCAAGGTTTTTTCGATGCTCTTTTACTGGTTTTTGTCTGATGTTATTGACGTAAAATCAGTTTGTATTCAATCGGCAATTGTCTAGAAAACCTAAAAATATTAAGCCGAAAACCACCTCAATCGGTACATATCGTGGTTATATTTACTTAAAATTAGGTTAATTGAACTTTTTCGGAACTTTCTACGTATATTAGAACGTATTTAAATCTTATTTGGAACGATTTATATGCACATTTGAATACTCGATTCTGATTGGCTAATAATATCTCGCTTACTTATTTACTTCGTAACATCCTCCGGCCCGGAAGAAGATGTTGGGAAAACTGGTACAAGTTTTACAAGCGGGCGGACAAGTGAACCAGTCGACGTATGTAAAACGGCGGAGCGCGCGACGCTATCGGAGCCGTAACGGAGTTCCACAATCCGAGCGGTTGGGTAGTAACCCCTAGGGTTGGTTTCTTCAACTATCCAAACCAAGTCACCGGTCTTAAGGTGTTGCTCGGCAGGCGTCTGCCACTTAGAGCGTCGGTTCAGTGTCGGTACGTACTCTCTGATCCAACGTGACCAGATCGCATTAGCGTACGACTGCGCACGGGCGTAGCGTTTACGGTGGTCAAGCTCATTATTGCCGACAACAGACGGAATACCGGTAGAGTATTCTCCTAAAAGAAAGTGGTTGGGCGTTAAAGCGTTCAAATCGCACGGATCGGCGCTTACGGGTGTTAAAGGACGCGAGTTGAGAGCATTCTCCACGAGACAAAAGGTAGTATGCAGTACCTCATCCGTGAGGCGACGCGTGCCAAGAATAGTATACAACACGCGCTTGAAGCTGCGTACCAACCTCTCCCAGATACCACCTTGATGTGGTGCGCTGGGTGGATTGAACCTCCACTTAATACCTTTGTGAGCGAGCTCCGCTGCAATGTTGACAACGTTCCACTTTTCAATACTTTCTCGGAGTTCTTTCTCCGCTCCAATAAAGTTAGTGCCGTTGTCCGACCAAATCATGGCAGGTGTACCCCTACGTGACACAAACCGCTCAACTCCCATAACACAAGAACTGGTGTCCATGGATGTAACTATCTCGACATGGACAGCGCGCGTAGTGAGACAGGTGAAGAGGAAGCCCCACCTTTTCTCAGTAGTTCGGCGGACAGTAACATAGAATGGCCCAAAGTAGTCAACGCCAGTGTTCGTGAAGGGAGGAGACTGGTAAGCAAGTCTCTCCTTAGGTAAGTCAGACATGATTGGTTGCATAGTTTCAGCTTGGAATTCTCGGCATCTCAGGCAGTGTGCTTTGATGGAACGCAAGGATGATCTTAGTTTCAGTACTGTATAATGTTCCTGCACAATTGATCTTAAGTATTCAACGCCTTGATGAAAATGCTTTACGTGCGTGTGTTCAAGAAACAGTTTTACAAACGGATGACGTGCGTCTAAGATGATTGGGTATTTTACGTTAAACCCAACTTCAACTAACCGCTTGATGCGGCCCGAGGAACGGATTAGCCCATTTGGACTAATAAACGGTGAATGTGGAGCAATTCGGCTACTCCGTTTAACGGATTTATTGTCAAGAAGATCTTTTCTTTCGGCTTCAAAAGACTCTCCTTGCACCAAGTACTGTAGATGACGCTCGGCTTCGTCAAGCTCAGTAGGGTCAGTAATGCTACCATCGGGGTTACGGTAGCCGGCATGTTTCGGCAAAAGCCGGAGAACGTATGCGGCAATGCGCAAGTACTTTTGATAAGAACTAAACTTATCAAACGGAAACAATGAAGGAACGGGATTTGTCTGTTTTTTGACAGATGTAGTCAAAGATACAGTGTCTTCTATGATGACTGCTTGTTTGACGCCAAGTTTGATGTTATTAATGACGTCTTTGTTCGGTACGAAAGGGAAACTTGAGTTAGATAAGAAATGTGGACCATTGACCCAACTGCTTAGTTGCAAAACCTCAGCGGACATTCCACGCGTGCCAGAGTCAGCTGGATTATCCTTAGTTGCGACGTGGTTCCATTGGTCAACGCTGGTATACTCCAAAATTTCACAAACGCGGTTTGCAACAAAGATTGGTTGCTTTTCATTAGAGTTTATCCACTGAAGAACGGTCGTGCTGTCTGTCCACATGAATACTTGGTTAACAGTTACAGTAAGTGCCTGAATAATTTCGTTCTTCAGCCGAGCGCCAAGTAGAGCTGCTTGCAATTCCAGTTTTGGGACAGTCATTACCTTCATTGGCGCCACGCGCGCTTTCCCCAAAACAAACGCAAGCTCTGTTTTTATCTTGCCCGTAGGGGTTGTTACTCGGGCTCGAAGAAATGCAACGGCACTAAAAATATCCTGAGAACTGTCACCGAACATATGCAACTCTATATTATCAAAGGGTCCGCTAAAGTAACTTCGAGGAATTTTGATGTTTTCAAGCTTTGGTAAGTCCGCACTCCAAACCAAAAATCTTTGAACCATGTCCTGTGGGAGCTCGTCATCCCATTGTTGTCCTGTGACACGCCAGATGTCTTTTAAGAGTAGTCGCGCACCGACGGTAAACGGTGCGACAAGACCAATGGGGTCAAAGACTTTCGAGACAAGACTTAGGACCAAGCGTTGCGTGAGGGACTTGGTGATGGCGCAGCTTGTACCCCGACTCACAACTAAAGTGTCATTAGTGTGATCCCACTTTAACCCTAGCACATGCGATGAATCCTCCTGACATGAAACAATAACCTTGGGCTCAGTAGATTGAGGGGAACCATCAATTCGGTCAGCCAGATTTGGTACATTGCTTACGAACTTTGTAAGCTTGAACCCACCGAGATGGAGAAGATGTACCAATTCCTTCGATCTTTTGATGGCTTTCTCGGGAGACTCCACTGAGTCAAGGTAATCGTCCATGTAGAAGTTTTCAAGAACGGCTTTTGCAGCTTCGGGGTAAAACTTGGCATTGTCTCTCGCAGTGCGTTGTAATGCATAGTTGGCGCATGTGGGCGAGTCTTTAGCCCCGAATATGTGGCGCGTATATTGATACACTACAACGTTAGTTGTGGGGTCCTCCCGCCACAGAAAGCGAAGTGATGGTTGATCTGATGGTAATACACCAACCTGTAGAAACATTCCCTCGATGTCGGCAGAGACGGCATATCGATGTTGTCGGAAGCGAAGAAGTACATAAATAAGGTTTTGGAGCAGATCAGGGCCAGTGAGCAACGATTTATTCAGTGAGACGCCATGAAATTTTGCTGCTCCATTGAGCACCCTACGCACCTTACCTGGTTTGTTCGGGTTTAAAACCGGATGGTGGGGTAGGTACCACTCTTTATCAGACCGGCTCTCAACCTTGTGAGCGTCCGGAACCTCAATTACATACCCCTTATTTAGGTCTTCCTTGATGGTACTAGCATACTTCTCTCTGAGGTCATCATCCTTGGCCAAACGTTTTTCGAGCGATTTTAGTTGCACAAGGGAGGAGAAGTAATTATTTGGGAGCTGGATGGTGTCTGCTGCCCACAGCATTCCGACATCGTATCTCAGGCCATTGTGTATGGTGGTACTCTCAAGAATTTCGTGAGCCCTTGCGTCTGCTGCAGATCTTGAGTCGACCTGCTTGTTTGCCCCGAATGATTCAATGTCGTACCATGACTTTACTTGACTTGCTAACTCATTGTCTTGTTCGATATTCACTTTAAAGCACGTTGAGGTTAAACACGAACTTGATGGTAACGGACCGCTTAAGACCCAACCTATGGGCAAGCGTACGGCAACGGGTGAACGCTTCTCATCGGCAGAGAAGTATTCTAACGGGCGGATGGCATGATAGACGTCTTGTCCGAGTATCATCTCAATGTCTTTATAGGAATATGTTACGGGATCAAGGACTGCTAAGTGTGGGTAAGTCTCTTGCAGGGCCTGTACATTAATTATATCTGAGCCGACGTTCAGACTCTCTTTCACGAAAGGGTTGACGGTGAATGGTTCGAAATCTTGTTGTTCTCTTGGTTTCACAGTAACTTCAACAACCCTAGTATCAACTACTTCTTCGGTATTAATACCCTTGACAGTTAGCTTTAGTGCTTTACCGTGCAAACCGAGTCTATCTGCGAGACTACCGGCCACCCAAGAGTTTTAATATCTGTCTGTCAAAGTAATTAATAATCAGGTTTTGCAGAGATCTCGCATTCTAAAACATGCCTGTTTATGTTTCAAGCAAGATTGCTTGAAACTGGTGAAATTACTTCAAAGGTCATATATTTCAGCAGCTGTGAGCGGTTCTCTCTTAATGCCCGACTTTCTCATTGAATGGATTACAGTTGTGTCATAAACAACATGGAAAAAGTAGTGTAACTAAAATTTGACATAACCTAACCAAACCTTTATCTTACGAAATTGATCGACGAAAACTAAAGATCACAAAGTGACGTCAGCGAATACAATAATTAGCTGGCATTATTAGCTGGAACGTGCATATTTCAGTTGTGATCTTTTTTATTGTGGGTTTAAAATTTATCGTAATTTTTCGAGAAAAAAAAACGGTTGAAACTGAAGGTGACCTGGTCAATTTTTGGTTATATTAAACAAAATTAGGCTTGAAAGATGGTGACACAGTATGTTAATTGAGAAATTAATCAGCATTGAAATAATGCTGTTTTTATTTCAGAGACGACTCACGGCCCGAGACCCCTAGCATTCAAATTCGCACAATTTGACGTCATGCTGCCTCGCTTATCCACAATAATTTTGTGCTTTAATCTCAAATATTACTTTAAAATTTAACTTACCTGAGCCCCCTTTTCAAAGTAACTTTAATGTAGTTTTCACACTAATTTACCAATAGTTTGCCTAAAACTTGCTCTAGTTTTTTTTTCATTTTTCTACTTTTAATTGAAGGGAACTTTTAACCAACTTAGCGAGTTCAGAGAGTTTTGTTCACATTATTATCTAGAACCAATCAATAGTGCAATTTTGACAATGGAAGCCACGTGATAGAAGTAGAAACAAAGCTTGAAAGAGTATCGAAAATAAGTTGAATCTCGTTACATTTAAATTTGAAATAGATATATAATGCTAATTGAAGCACAACCGCTTTGCGGTAAAAAAAAATTGTTACCGTCTCTTGTTTTTGTAAATCATGATAATAATAGCACATTTTAACTAATTTTGAATTGTGGAAAAGAGAATATACTTTGATTTTCTCAAGTTATTGTTCTGAGGTACAAAGTTCTTGACCATGAAAGACTTTGTACAGCTCACAAAGTCAGTTTCCCTTACCGGTTCTAGGCTGAGCATAATTTCTCCAAAAGGTGTCTCGATATATTAATACATTAGAAACAGAAAATGTTTAGGCTAACTAGTTGCGATGACGGTTAACTAGAGTACAACTTGAGTTACTAACAAAAAACTTATGCAAAATTGGATCCGTTTTGCTTGGAATTGTTCTGGTATTCTGAAAGAAGCAAAGTGCCGAGAAGCAAAGCTGAGTTCATTTGAGTATCAAGTATTGCAGCGGTAATCTACAATAGCAGATAATACGGCTGACAGAAGTTTATTGCAAAAACGTAAGGTCAGTACAGATTTGAAACCGTTGACACGAAAATGCAGCGTGAATATTTTCATGTCATTGATAATAGAGCAGTCGTTTCATTTGGTCCGCAAATGCGCGGATGAAGACAAATGATTGTCCATTTGAGTGAGTTATGATCCCAAAAAGATCTATGCTGCTGCCTCAATTGGGACGAATAGTATTCACAGAGTTGCTTTTTTGGACCGACAGATCGGCAGTCGTCGATAGCAACTACGAGCTGAAGAGCTTAAACTCTGATAAAATGGTGTAACTCTCAGTTTGCGCAACATATCACTGCTGAATGGGCAGGATGCAAGAAGTAAAGAGATGTCCTCCTGGCTTGACCGATCAGATGAATCGTGGAGGGCCAACTACTTCAACTATTCCGGAATTGAGTTGGACGACAAAAACCCTAGGGTAACGTTTGATTTTGACTTGTTGGGCAAGTCAAAATCACCAATCAGAGAACTCAGCAGTATAATTATGAATGAACAGAGAACAATCATCATAGCCCTCTCGACCCGGGTCATCGATCATACAACTTTCTTGGATTTCGTACTAGGTCATATATGATTCTTAGTAACCGTACTAGGTCATATATGATTTGTATGATTTCTTGGTAGTCATACAAGGATCATACAAAAAATAAAATCTACTCTCAAAAGGCTTCAATCGCTATGCTCTTGGTTACGGATACGAAAAAAATAACAATCAAAGATGCATAAGGGTAGAAAAAAAAATTTTTTTCTTTGTAATCATACTAGGTCATATATGATTTGTATGATTTCTTAGTACTCATACAAGGATCATACAAAAATTTTCAAATGATGCCTCCCACATTTAAAAAATGTACCGAGTTTCACAAGCCACAAATAAAACCATATATGGCACTTCTTTCGGTAGAAAAGCAAAAAATGCAAGGGTCATGTATGAAAACTTGGATTTCATACAAGGATCATATATGATTTCTTTGGTTTCATACAAAGATCATATATGATTTCTTTGATCTCATACAAGGATCATGCACTTTTTTAAGCGTGTATTCTTGCTTTTCTTGAATGCAATTCTTGAATTGTTCATCTATGATTTCTTGGATTTCATTCTAGGGTCATGTATGAAAACTTGGATTTCATACAAGGATCATGTATGATTTCTTTGGTTTCATACTAGGATCGTACTAAGAAATCGAGTATGGACAGTATGAAATCATATATGATCCTTGTATGAAATCAAAGAAACTTCAACCCGGGGAATGGCGAGCATGTTTGTTGCTTCATTGCAGATCTTAACCGGCTATATCAGGAATGGGGTATTCTGAAAAATTCTACAACCAAAGCCGAGCACTCCTGGAGCGTAAGTTTGGTCGCCCACATCTGATAGTTGATGCTTTGCCGAAACACTGCGCACTCTTTAACTCCGATGTCTTTGAGAGACGTATATGTCTGCTTACAGATGATCAGTCTTCTTCCTTTCGCTCTCCTTTGAACCCGCAAAACCATCGATGCACAAATGTTTTTTATGCTAGCAATTGTTTCATTTCAACAGTGCAAGAACAGGCTGTTTTTCCAGCAGCCATTTTAAAAGAACCACTTTTTCTGGTTGAGGTTTGAATTCAATATTTCAATCCTTAGCTAAGATGCTGCTTTTGATCGCAAAACACCTTCAAAATATTATAGCTTCAGAACGGTCACAAAACTGCGGTTTGTTTTTGTTACTAGTTTAAAAAATCTTGTGAATAGTGATTCTTCGGTGTCTTTGAGAGCTATTAATCTCTTTTTTCGTTCGATTCTTAGTCCTAGGTTCTCCTGGAGCGGAATTTTACTCAACCACATTTCAATGTTGATGCTTAAACCTATACATTGCGCAAAACAAAATCTGATAAAAATCACGAACAGCAGTTTTATGAAGGTTCTGGAGCAATACAGTTTTGAATATGATTTGCAATCAAAAGAAGCATTTTACTTAACAATTGATATATTGCTTTCGAACCTTTGAGAAGTGGTGGTTCTATTAAGATGACTGTCTGAAAGATCTACTTGATGTAACACTAATCAAATTCAAACAATGGCTCGAAAAATTTACCTTTCTGCATGCATGATTTGGTAAGTTCAATGGACAGCGAAAAGAAAAAGATGGACAAAATTTGAAAACAGACATACGGTTTTCAATGACATCGAAATTTAATGCGTGTTCAATTGTTAAAAAAGTGAAGCCAACGCTAACTATTCAGTGTCAATCACACAAAAGGAAGCTCAACTAGAGCAATCACTGTGCAGCAAGAACTTCTTCAGCTTGTGCAAAAAAAAATTCTCAAGCGAGTAGGACTAGAAAATGCAGAAATCCTTCCAATCGAAGCAATGACATAACAGAAGTTTTTTAATGGAAGTTTTCGTCAAGGTCATAAAAATCCATACAAGCAATTTAAGTCCTCAAACAGCTGCAACCACTTCTCTTCAAATGTGCAGAGGTAAGAAGAAAGATTTTGAAATCACAATAACTCGGAAGACATTTTTCTCTCTTGTATCTTTGAGAAATGACCCAATGAGATCATTCGCTCCGATCGGTGTTCACATGATAGAAGTACTGAAAGGTCTTTAGGCTAGGATTGGAAAAATGTTAAGACAAGGCAGTAGAGCCTGGCAAAAAGAGCCGAATTCTTTGAGCGAAGAGAATTTCTGTTTGTAGTTGAAAACAGCATCATTAGAAGGTACTTCGATTAATGAGAGACAAACCAACCTCCATTTGCTGGTTCATGCATCTGAAGACAGAATATGTGCAGTGGCTATTTTTTTGTGGCCGAAAGTAAGTCTGCTTTTTCAACATTTTCCACTGGAAAATGCCAGAGGGAACCGATGAGAAATCTTTCAATACCACGCTTAATGATACAAACAGCAATTATGGCTGTCCAGTCGAAAGAAGAGATTTTCAATGAACAAGGAAACAACTATTTAAAAAAGTATTTTTGGGTGTGCTCAATCATGTTTATGCAGTGAATAGAAACCTGTCATTGTAAAAAACAACTGTTTCTAGTCAATTGAGTGTTTGAGATGCTGGGGAGAACTGATATTTCCCAGTGAAAGAATATAAGCGGTATCATCAACACAACTGATATTAGAACCAGAAATCAACAATGAGGAACTCAAAAAAAGTAAAATACTCAGCGCACTTGCCTTGTTGAAGCGACTGGAAACTGATCGACCAGAGCGAGTCAAAGTAATTTTTGACCAAGATGAAGAGAATATACCGGAATCAGTTCTCATGAGACAATCCAATGAGAAGGAAACTCTTATTCATTGTTCAGTGGGAATGGTTCAATAGCCTCAACAGGCTAGCGAACTCAAAGGAAGGTTTAAAACGAACAATTTTTGATTAGAAACAGGTAAGACTCATAGTAAGCATCGAAGGAGATAGAGGAAATGATGTCCTCTTCGAGCTACAAGAAGAAGAGCTCGCTGATAAGATGCGGCTTGATCAATGAAAAATTTGCGGCTGAAAAGATGCAAGAAAAATTTAGAAAAGCAACAAAAAATCCACATTTTTTGGGAAACCAGCAGAAAAACAACCAACAGGAAAACACTGCGTAATTTAAAAAATCATTTAGAGGCAAAGGTTTTGATCCTCGGCATAAGAGAAGAATATATGCCCTACGATTATTTAAGATCAAATGTGTTATCTGATGAAAAAACACAAACGACGACCAGAAATGGAAGGAGTTAACCAAAGAACGGTTATTTGGCTCAACATGGACCATTCGTTTCTTTAACTCTGAAGGTTGGGCGAAGGAATAGTCACAAGGGCGTTGTCTTTTCACATGTCTAACTTTGATGGCGGTGAAGATTTAAGTGCTACCCAATAAAAACGCAGATAGCTGTCTCAAAGCAATCCTGCCAATTTTTTTTACACAAAAAGGCCAGTCTAGAACAATGATCAATGATAAAAAGGCAATCATTGTTGAATCTGAACAAAATTTTGCAGAGTCTGTTTGTTGCAGCATGGAACAAAGAAAGGATCGAATAACTTCTAATTCAACACTGTATCAGATGAAAGTCGAACGCAACCGAAGCTCCTCACTTTGAAGGACTGTAGGTAGCAACAAGTGGTCACAATGTGCAAGAAATCAATGTAATGCTCTTTGGGGAACCGATCAGTCACTTAGAATGTTTATTCAGTTAAAGGGTGTATTCATGAACATACACTGAAAAAATAAGATTGTTGGCTCCAATCAGTTCAGATGTTGGTTGCTTGGAAGCATTGATTCCCAATCATTCCCTGCTTGGCTTTCGGTATCTACCATTTTTAGAACAATTTTTGATAATCAAAGCCTCTTCTGACAACCTCAAGTTGACCCTTATGCCTATTGGAATAGATTTGATATAGAATCTTTGTCAAAATTGAATAATTATCTGAAACAATGGAAAAGGTGACATGTTTTGTTTGACCCAACAAATCGATAAGCACGAAAATTGTATCATGGATCGAGAGAGGGAAAATAAAGAAATGGCGGACGATATGATTCGATAATTAAAGATCGGACGAACATTGGTCTCTACAAAAAGAGCAGTAGTAAAGCTTGTCCACTTACAAACGAATAGAAAAAATTTCTTCACGGTGGAGAAAAAGACCGGCGTTGTTGAATCTGAGCTCTATTGAATTGCTCTGTTGATTTAAACTCTACAGAAAGGAAGCCTATCAATTTGTTCACGTTTGTCAAAAATTTATTACTAGTAGATAATGTTTTCTGATGAGCATACATGAAGCGAAAGTGAAACCCGAGACTCGAACGGTATTACCATTAGGATATAAATATTGGTACGCATTCGAAAATTACAAAATTTGTTAGAAGTTTGTCGAATCAAGATTGAATGGAGTATGATATACGGATTTCGGTATAGCAGTTCATGATTTGTTTATACGTATAACAATTCACATAGCATGAGGAACCTTCTGGTGAATCCTGCAGTCCAACTCATTAAAGATGCAGTTTTGACATATTAAGCACGTGACTAGCAGTAGAAATTGGGCTTGAAAAATAATAAAATGTATGTGAATTTCGTTAATTTTTTCCTGTAAAACTTTTATACACTACGCACTGATAAACAATTTTTTTATCGTTAATTATGTTTTACTAGTCCTTGTTTGTGCAATTGAATTTATTGATTGTACAGCCTAAAGAACTTTGACTTGTTTAAAAGAGAAATATCTTCGATTCTCTCAAATTTTTGTTATAGTGTACAATTTTCTCGAGTAAAAACCTTTTTATACGAAGTACAGTGTCCATATTCTCTTACTGGATTTAACGAAGCGTAGCATAATTTCACTAAATGCGTTATTAGGCAATTCAGTTTACGGGAGAAACATGAGATTTTAACAAATGTTACTTTTGGTTTCCTCCAAAACGTCTCTGAAACACATGGGACGCAGAAAATGTTTGCCCAAACAAGCATTTAGGACACTAACTTAGAGCTGGAAGTCAGGAGCTCTGCAATGTAGAATTATAATTTGAGTTGATTGCAGAAAACTGAAGCCAAAATTGATCATTTTAAATCAGACTTTTTTGGTATTCTAAGTGAAACAAATTGTTGAACAACAAAATTGCACGATTGATTTTTGCAATTAATTGGGTATCAAAAAACACAACGGAAACCTACAGTATTGCAGATAATACATAGTTCGCAGACGTTGACCACAGAAACTTTTCATCCGGTCAGATATGAAACCACTGAAAAGACCTGGGTGGTGTAAAATTTTCCTTGTCATTGTTAGGAGAGTAAACGTTAGAACCGCATTTCAATAAGGTATCTTTTTACAGCCGGCTACTATATTATAATAGCAGGTAGGCTCGGGGAGCTTAATTTGCTACGTTTTCTGGTCTGCTACGCTTGAGAGTATGATAGACCCGACCTCTGTTACCATTCGTTAATGAGGTCTTAAAGAAAAATTTGTTTGTCTCTTTTTCACTGAAGTTCCATCAGCTCAACACCACTGGGAGGTCACTAAATCTTAGGTTTTATACAAGGATGGTATTTGACATCTCACAAATCATATCTTGTTATTTCCTCTAACGATACTTGCCTGATAAGAGGGAACCATGGAAATCATTTATGATTCCTGTTGGGAGTCTAGGAATGTTCTTGCATGATACTTGTTTGACTACTAAGAAATCATTTATGTACCTTGTATGAAATCAAGGCATATTGCTTATGCAGATGGGAAACCATTATACAAAACTTTGCGGTAACAGTTGAATTTTAAACAGCTAAAAAGTATACCGCACGCAAGTACTTTTATTTTGTAGATCGACTTATCTCTTCAACTAAGATCATAAAACCACACTTGGCTATGACTACAAAAACCAATAAAAAAAAATTCAAAAAATTATAAAAAAACATAATCTTTAACAATTAAATCGAACAATAAATTTATCCAATTACAAACAAGAGACATTTTACATTGCTGCGTTCAAAGTAAGAAAAACTTTTTTAACGCCTTTATTAGAGATTTATGTCTTAAGTGCAGTCATAAGTTATTGTCAGGACTCTGATATGTGAATGAGTGCTTGAAGTGCTTTTAAAGAACGGATGTGTGTTTTTAATCATTTAATAATTTCGAAATTTTTTTTAAAACATTTCCATTTTTTGCTCGATTTCTCATTTTTGAATTTTTAATTTTTGTTTTGTTGTTTTTTGTCATCAATTTTCCTTGACCTTATAACCTGTATTGTTTTGAATGTTTTCTCTGTGTATGTTTTTATATGCTTTCTCAGGTGGTAGGAATCTTTTTTTACTTGTTTTAGTTTATTAGTATAAGTTGATACACCTAGTTTTTCCAATATGCGATTTTCATAATCCAAGACCTCTTCCCATTCTAATCTTTTCAGAATTTTTTACTATCCTGTTTATTGGGCAATATGCCTAATTTTGAAAATTTGTGTCTGTATAGTTAAGGACCGTTGGGTTGTTATTTCATTCAAGTATTTGGATTGTGATTCGTGACTTGTCCCGCTTTTTTTTTACTCTTGTTAACTTCTTAGGGCCAGAAAACAATATTAAGCAGGCGTCTTGTAAGATAACGTTTTTTTGCAATAAATTTTTAAATTTTTAACCTGAAAGCTTTAAAGTTTTTTTACTTACAGTAACTGATATTGAAGTAAAAGTAAAGAAGACTTATGTCTACTGATCATGCATGGTCTGTACTTTTTACAATACAACAAAGATGACTTATGTCTACTGATCATGCATGGTCTGTACTTTTTACAATACAACAGCAGAAACTGAAAGTACTTAATTTGTCAATCCATAGTATTATGATAGAAGAGATTCAAAAAGTAAAGTAACAACATTTAATTTGATTTAAACTAATCCGATGTAAATAGTTTTGTTTTGTATAAAAGTATTAAGCTGTAATAGAAGTATTTATACAATTTTCATGAAGTGCTTTATGAATATATGTTCTGCGATGCAAGGAAGGATCAATTCTACCCCCCCTCCTCCTTCAGTGTTTTTTATTCCCCGTTACAAATTATATGTTGTTTGATAATATGTTACTATGTAAAAAATTAGCACGTAAGCCGGGGGGGGGGGCAAAAGATATCTACCCACTTAAGCACTAGCTGTGGTTTGGGGAAGAAAAGATCCAGAAATGAAATATTTATAAAAAGGCAACTAAGAAAGATAACTAATATAAAAAGCATCGAATAGAAGCTCATAATTTTAATATCACACTAATTTTAAGCTCTGAATTGCGCTGAACTAATATAGATAGAAGTTGCGATCTTTTCCTCTAGCGCCCCAATTCCGTCAAAGCCAAAACTTGGGCAACCGATCAAAAATATTTTCCCCCTCAATACTGAAGATCTCATTTGTTGTCATAACTAATGCACCTGTGTACTGGTTGAAAATCATATTCAATAAATTTTGTAAACAACATCATAATAACAGAATCTTTTACGAAGCCCAGAACTCCAAATATTTAATAGGAACAATTTTATGTGGCACCCTACGTAATATGTAGCTGGCTATTGCAATTCTTGTATTTTCTAACCACTGATTGGTCATACTTTTCAAATGCTTCTTCTGCGTATGCATACGAAGTAATTAATTTGCAAACACAATTTTTGAACATAAATAAAAAGGGGCGCTAGCAGAAAAAAATCTCGTTTTTTAGCAAAGTCTTCAGCAAAAACCGTCAGCTCAGTTCCAGGCAATTATACACCGTCCCTAGGTCTCATGATTTTATTACTTGAGAGATTTCTTGTGGATATTTCATGAGTAATACGCAAAAGTCTTATACTTGGATCCCTTTATTTTAAAATTTGCTCACAAGCAAAAGAAAAAGTTAAAGAATATCTGCTGAAATTCTCCTCGCCCATGTATTCTAGCAGCAAAATCGAATATCAGTTTAATAATCCAAGTAATTTTCACTAAATTTTATCGAAGCTAATTTGTTCCAGGTGATAAATTGTAAAGTTGGTATAGTTTGAAAATTTTAACGCTTACTCTACTCTGCATGATTTTCAATTGACGTGACCAAGATATACTTCATTTTACTATGTATAATTTTCGTTACTCTGATGAAATCACTGTGAAAATTTGATATTAATTGAGAACCATGCTGCGGATCGAGATATAAAACAGATTTTCGAACTGACTTTAGCAGAGCCACGTAGCCTCGCTTGAAACACACACTTTGCAAGTTTAAAAAAGCCAGCAGGTTTAAAATTGGTATTGTATCTAGAAAATCTGGCATTGTAGAATGTGGAACTGAAAAAGACTAGCATTTTCAAACTTGCACATGCATGTATCAAGCAACTTTAGTTTTCTTTATATATCTAATGAACTTCGAATTTGTTACTGCACGCGCTGCGCGCCAGAAAACGTATATGGCTGTTATATAAAACAGAATAATTAGAAGTTTCCACGTGTAACGGTACCGAGGACTGTTTGATTGGTATTGTAGTGAATATTGAATGGTAGTTTTTTCCCTTGCACTGACCTCTTCTATAAATCTGTTCAACTTATCACGATCTTCATATTTTAGAAGTTCGGCAGCTGCTTTTTCAAGATTCTTTGAAAAATTTTGATAATTCTCACGAATTTGAGCTATTGCTTTATCGACGTCTTCGAAAACAAATTGGCTAAGCTGGACACCGATCGAAAGTTGTTCAATTTTAAAAGCGTTTGCAAACTGGTCAGCATATAATGGTATAACAACTGAAGGAATTTTCTGTTTGACCAAGTCAATCAATGAACCAATACCCCCGTGGGTAACAAAAATTTTAACTTTTTCGTGACCCAACAATTTGTATTGCGGCAAATAATCGCTTAAGAACAGTTCATCTCTAATTTCTGAGAGCAAATCATGTTTTTGGGCTATCTTAGTTAAACCCAAACTGAGCGCCCATATGACTCGGTAACGCTTTTGAATTTTTAGTTGTTCAATAAAACTGAGCATAAATTCTTCCTTTATAGACGCTTGCGTTCCAAGAGAGATGTAAACAATGTCAAGGTCTGATTGGCCAATCCATGACTCAAGTTTTGCCTCGAATCGGGCAAAATTATCCTCATTTCTGTACCCACCTACGTACAGATATTCATTGCTAGGGTGTGGTTCGGGGTAAAAAGCGGGCCATGTTGGGACTAACATTGGAAATCTGTTCATGTACTCCGTTTTGATAAATCTACCTTGAAAATCTAATGGGGGCAAGTTAAACTCTGCTCGTTTGTTGTCGATCCAATTAAAACAGGGCGTGAACAGGACTTTGTAAATTAGAGCGTCGAATAGGTTTGACGGGATTTTGTCTTGAATGTGTTCAACTCCAGGAGGTAACCCTGAACTTTGGACGATTGCGGGAATGTTGTATTGTTCGGCAGCAACTAAAGTTGACGAGTATTTTAACTCTGTTATTATTATGTCATAACCAGCTGGATTATCTCTCAAAATATCAGTTACAGCGTTGTAGCCGTGGTTGTAGAATTTCAACGTTTTGGAGCAGTAGTTGTAGATGTAGTTGTATCTTCCCTTGCTTTCCCAATCATCTGATAACCCGTGCTTTTTGATCACGTTCAACTTGACTTTCTTCATGATCGGAGCCAACTTCTTTTCGCAAATTTTGGAAACTTCAATAACTGAGCAATTCTGTATTGGAAACTGTTTCCTCACTGAATTATTCTTTAACAATGTCGATTAAAAGAGATGTTTAAGGCCTAAGCTATACTCAGTATTATTGGTATCGTATTATCAGAATCGTGTTTTTAGTACGATCTATTCTTAGTGTCTTAAAAATGTAAAATTTTGAAAAAAATGTTGTAATAACCCAACTGTGGTATTAGCTAACTCCATATACTGCTAAGAATTAGAGCTTAGAGGACTCGAACCTTCTATCTCAAAAAATGCAGCCAGGCATGCTACCGTTACACCAAAACTCTGCTGAAGTGACAACTTTGTTAGCTTGATACACCACAAGCTAGGTTATGACTCTATGATAGAAGCTTACAACTGTTAATTACTTTAGTAGTATAAAAACTCCTCTTACTTAGGTTGGTTTGTAGGCAAGTACCAAAATGCCGATTTAGCTTAGTGGTTACGACTTCCTACGACAAATGTACAAGTAATCACGCGGAGGTTCGAATCGCATATTAAGCCTTGTTAGTGGCACTTCAGCTGAACAAACTATTTTTCACGCAGCAGATTTCACTCAAAAATGAACCTTAGCCTGTGTAAATTGGGACATGAACAGATTACTGGCCCTCCAGAAAAACAATGTCTCTAGAATGATTCAGAGCTGATTTGCTCTGCCACATCCTCTGGTTTAATTATCCCCCATTAACTGACATTCTTTGATGAAAAGGCGTCAAATTGAAACGATTAAACTACTTTATATAATAGTTTGTAGAAATTAGAGTGCTTAAGGATCTTAAGGAAAAATGGCACTCTATAAATGCTAGGAACCAAGCGTTTCAAAAAGCAAGCTATTGATCTCTATCGAAAGTTTTTGATAGGGTTTTTTAAAAAAAATCATCTGAAAGTTTGAAGTTTTTTCTCAACCTAGTAAATTTTTCATGAAAATCGTTGCTCTTTTGCTTCAACTAAATCGCACTTTTAGAAAATCGCATATTTGAAGTCAGTTTAAAAATTTTCGGAAAGATTTTTGTTTGATTCGTTGAGTTTGGCTTCGGAGTTTTGCAGAAGGCTGCAGCAAATTATTTATCTCAATTGTCGAGAAATAATTGAGAAAAATAGACAACAAAACTGAAAAAAAGGCTCAAAATTTTCTCGAAAATGATAAAACTATTACAGAATTTTTATTTAAAACTACTAACGATAAAAAACGATCTCGTTTAGACAACTGCTTTCCTATGAACAGATATGCTCATCTTTTTTTTCAAATTTTCCCCAATATCAGTCCCTAAAATTTGATTGGTATGAAATTTTTCGTCGTATAAGGAAAAAAATTGTTTAGTTGTAAATGTCCTTGAGAAAGCCCTCTTTCGTGTTTCACAGTGTAGTAGAAAACAAAGTAAATGTGTTCTATTCTTAGCACTTTTTTATGTGTAGTATGTTTAGCAGCAAATAATAAATATCAACTTTTAAGTTATATTTTTCGAGACTAAAGAAATTTACGCTGAAGAAATTTGCCGCTGTTTCTATGAGAAATTTTTTGACATTGTACAGCAGAAAAATCTCTCGAAAAGTTTCGATGAGTAAATGGGTTCAAAAAAATTGGGATCAGTTTTTTAATTTAATCGCAAAGATTTAGATAGTATCTGTATTCTCTCGAAAAACTCGGTCATAATAATTTGTACGTGATTTTTTCTGATATTCATATAGTTACAATCCTTGTTTGAATTGAAAAAAAAATTGTAGAAATTGTATACAGCTTTGTACGTCATAGAGGTCGTGCTTTAATCTTAATGATCAAACGAAAAAACATCATCAAAATGTGCATTTAGTCGTAACCGTTTTTATACAAATTCTACAATTTTCTCTATTGTTCTGAATCCTCATATTATTAAAGTTTAGGCCTGGAAATTTGAAGACAACTATATATTTTTGATGTTTAAAAAACATAGAAAATGACAGTTATAGAAGGAAACAGTTTCCTGTTGTGAACAAATAGGTTCGATTAGTGACGACATTGTTCCATATTGACCACCATGGCAGGGCAGGAAGAATAATACGTTCAAACAATTCACGTTAGTTGTAATAACTAAAGTGATGACTACTAATATGGCTATTGGGTTTGTTGCCATCAAAAATGGTCCGGCTAGTTATGTTTTATTGCGAAGATACTCCCTCACTAATTTCGCGCACTAGTATAATTTTGACTAATTGTTTTCAAATAAAGTTCAACAAATGGCTTTATACTCAACTGGCTCAAAATTAAGGCAGTAGGTTCCTGGGTTCTTCAGCGAAATCCGAGTTGTCCAAAATGAATAAATGCCGAATAAAATCAGATATCCGTGTTCCGACGAATTAGATCTGAAACGGCAACTCTTAAAATTAAAAAATGTTCAAAGTAAAATGGTAACATGCATTTTACAGTTTTTCTGCTTCGAGTTATGTGAGCGTTTTTTGAAATTAGCTACTATTTTGAATATAAGTTAAATCAACATTGGGGAAAGTATTACTTTGAGCATGTTATCAGAATGTAAAATAAGCAGGTTTAAAAACTTAAAAGTAAGTTCTTCTGAATGTATGTCCTCCGATTTCACAACAAATCAACACAGTTAAGATCAATTAAAACATGCCTTTTGACCATAAAAAAATTGATACAGATCTGATTGCTAGTGCGTTGCCTATTTCAGCTGCAAGAATTATGTATTACTTTTATTTATATACATTGTCTGCAATTCATTCATTAAATTGATCGTCAAAGCTGTTTTGTTATGCGCTCTGCGTGTATGTGCGTGTCTTGCAAAATCTTTTATTTTTTTTCTATGAAAACAAGTAAAAGTACTTTTTTCTGGTAAAAGATTGCAAATGTAAGTTTCAACAAGACAGCTCGATTTCTGATTCGTTATTATTTGCTGAAAGTTGATTACGCTGCAAACAGTACTTTATGTTGATTTACTCGAAAATATCAATAGTGCTTACGATTATATTTTAGTAAACAGTTGTAAGCGTGTGTGCACAACAGTGACAGTAATCGAAACTAGTTCAGATTTGCTTCAAAACTAGAACAGCCGTCTTTGTTTTCGACTGTGCCTGTCTGTTTTTCAAAAAACGTGAGCATCAGTGACAATATCCTGTCACTGTTCTCCAGGGTCACGATCACTGTTGTCCACGTCGTCAGTGTTGTGCGCAACCGAACAAAATTTGCTCATATTCTGATTAGTTCCCTCTCATAACCGCCTTATTTCGAAAAATGGGCTCGAAAATTAGAAACAGCGCGAACCATAGTCTGATTAATTCCCTCTCATAGTTGCATTATTTCGAAAAATGTGCCTAAGTGATCGAAACAGTGCAATTAATAGTCTGAGTAATTCCCTCTCATAGTCGCAATATTTCGAACAATGGGCTAGAAATGTCGCAACAATGCAAATCATAATCTGGTTAGTTCGGTCTTCTAGTCGCATAATAGTTCGAAAAGGGTGCCGAATCTTAGTCCGGTTTAGTCTGCAATTTTAGTATTTAATTTCAGCGAAAGGCAGCAACTGGTCGATTAAAAAGAAACGAAGGAAGACCCACTAGACGAAAAATATATACAAATTGCAATAAAAGCTGAAATTGCAAAAACAACTATTTAGCAGTTTTTGCAACTACATAGATAAATGGTCATCAGAACAATTGAATCTCCGAATTTGACTCACTCATTAGATTTTCTACGTGATTGAAACTACGTGATTGAAATAGAAAACAATGGTCAATTATTCCTTAAACACGCAGGAAAAATTTCAAGCATTTTTGTCCAACTTTTCAAACATTAATCTTTCACCATGCGAAATATTTAACAGTAAAAATTGTGAAGAAGTCTTAAAACTGCTGTTCACAAAAAGCAACACAAAACATTAACATAGCAAAGTACTACTTGCAACAATTGTACTATTGTTTGCAAAGTCAAAGTTTACTTGATGGAGGATAGACTACTCTTCTTGACTGGCGTCTTTTTTGTCAGGATTTCCCATTAGATTAAAATCTTTTTTATTTCACTTCAAAGCATGAAAAACGTCCACGATAAATAATATGCCTCAAAAAGCCATCACTAAAATCTTCAGCTTAGATTTTTGAAGAGACCAGAACAAAAATTCAATGGTAAAAAACCATACCTCAGTTGTCATAAGATATTCATTGTCTCTTAGAAACTGAAATTGATAGCAAAAAAAAGATTTCTCGACTGTTGGCAATTTTAAACCGGCTTTCAGTTCAAATTTTCATTCAAAAATTAAGCAATGAACGCCGCCAACAATATTCTATATTTAACATATTTTTGACGAACTTCTCTTTGTGTTGGCTTATAATAATATTTGACCCTCTTCTGTAAAATGAAAGGGACTTTGAAAAGTGTTCCTTTAATCACCAATAAACTAAAACTTTGAGCCAACTAAAAAAAAATTAACACTCATAACAAAATGAATTAAACACCCATTCAATCATTTACTTTAGATTTAGACAATTCGAATTTCACAATGCAAGCAGTAAAAAACAGTCTGTAATGTTTTGCAGATACTTGCTTTGATTCCATTTAACAAAATTTTATGACAACAATTTTTGATTGACTGACTTAAAAACTTTGATTATCAAGGATGCATGTTTGCCAGTTTTTTTTTTTTTTGGGGGGGGGGGGGGGAGGGGAGGCAATT
>NC_134481.1:22406716-22494216 GCF_964194025.1 Convolutriloba macropyga
CGAAACAGATACCAACATGCATTCAAAAAACATCATTAGCTGCGACATTGAGCAGGCTATTGTTGAGCCTGAAAAACATTGCTCATAAGTTGCATATCGAAAAAAGGTTTCAGAGAAACAGTTAACTATTTCAGACCCACAAACCACTAACAAAAAAATTATGGGATAATCGTTTTTAAGCCGTCATAATTTTTCAATTCAAAAATCACATCCGAATTATCTATGTTTGAAATGCAAAATCGAATAGAACTGGACGTTGGAGTCGACAACTAATATGTAAAAATAAACGTCAAGAACAAATTACACAAAATGCCAGTTTTGATCATTTAATAGATGTGGATTTTCCATTGATAAGAATTTGAAAAACATAACAAAAACAAAATTTTAACCGGATTTTGAACTTTTATGTAATGCAAACGCCAAACTTTTATCCCACTTGTTATCATTGAAAAGATACAATTTAATGAGATTACAAAAATAAGTTAAGAAAAATAAATTGAAACCAAACTACCAACAAACCACTCTGCCGTACAATGATGTCTTTCATTAGACAGACTTCGGAACAAGCAACAAAAAACAACGAACGTGGGCCAAACTCAACAATCACGTACATTTTTAAAGAAATGTTCACAACATAACTATTAACGAAAACTAGTGACCAAAAACATTATATTATATATTATTGATCTTGCTTTTGTTAAGATAGGGACCGCAACAAAAGCCATTGAACAGAAAACCGTTTTTGAGAACATAGAAAACAGAACAACGGATTTTTATTTATTTATAACGAAGTGAAAAGAAATTAAAATATTGTATTATTTTTTAATGGAAAATGATGCAAATAATTGATGAAACAATCAAGAAACAACAAAAACAAGTAGAACGCAGAATTAGTATTTTTTGGGAAACAACATTAAATTGCTAGCACTGCTAGATACGAAACAGAACCATTGAATTTTGGTTTTTTAGATAGGCAACCAGATCTCTTGTAAATCAGACTCCGTGACAGCAAATTGTTTTCTTAAGAAATAAGAAAAATTGATACATTCTTTGAAAACGTTTTATATGAACTGAAAATACTAACAAAAATTAATGATGACATGATAGGGAGCCAGTTGAAGTTATGTTTATTAAATAAAGACATTTAAAAAGACCGGAAAATAGTCATAAATCAAACCTTTTAAAAAGTATATGAAAACAAATGGTGCCTGGATTCCTCAATCCGTAAAATAAGAATTGAAATCATTTGCCAATAATCTTTCAAAACCTGCTAGTGAGCAAAGGGGCCAAACATTGAAAAGATAACGTTTTACGCGGTTGCTGAAAAAACCCACGGAAAAAACCCTCACTTCATTTTAGATAGGATTTAAACCCCCACGGAAGTAAACACCCACGGAAATCAACACCCACCGAAATAAACCCCTACTTTACTACTCAATGCTTGCACAAATGTATGTATCCTCTATAAAAAGAAATTGTCCAAAAGGTCCAGAGACGAAACATTCAATATTAAAATCAAACTACCCGACGTGAAAAAAGATCCCAAAAAACGATTATTTGTCTAGTCACTGCTTTTTCATTAAGCTACTGCAGGCAATCTGTGAAAAAAATAAAGAATTCAAGTTAATTCTTTGTCGCCAATTTTTGTAATTGGTTTGCTTCACTAGTTAAAACTTGCTTCCAATTGACAATGAAAAATGTTTTAAAAACGGCGAAGCGCTATTGAAAAAGAGACAATACCCCAATACGTTTAGAACCATTTGAACCACAGAAAACAAGAGTACTGCTATTTAATTTCATTCCATTTAAAGCTTTGGAGCTATAACAGCCAATTTTAAAAATTTTAAGCATTTCTGTAGGATATTTTACAAACATTTTGCAGTAGAATACGGTCGAAGTGGACTAATTAATGCCGAGATTTGATTAATTAGCACCATGTTGTCAAATTGTTTTACTTTTAGGTGGTTTTGGCCAAAAATATGAGCTGAGTGTCAGATAAATTAGTCATGGAATTATTTTTAATTGATGAGAAGCAAGAACAATAAAAGATAATGTAAAAGAAAAAAAAAAATAATATTAACCTAGTCAAATTGAACAAAAACGGCAAAGAAATTGAACCTATTCTTGAAAGGGTTTATTACTGTGGCCGTCATTTACTTTTAAAAATATAATTAAAGTGCTGCTGCAGCATGTAACTCTGCTGAAGAAAAAACGGCTGGTTTTTATTTTCCGCCATTTCCAGATAAACGTTCGAAACTAAATTTGGAATTATTATCAAATTGCCGCTGACTTTGTCTTTGATCTGTTGAGATCTGATGAAACATTGTTACATATATTTGCGGAACGATTTTGCATTTGATGTAATTTGGCTATAATTTTGTTTTTTGCTGAAGTTTTATAAAAACGATCAAAAAATCATTGAAACAGAAAACAAGTTTTCTTGTGGTAGACAGTATGTTTGTAATTAACTTCCAAATAAATCATAGCATATTTTTGTAAGAACAAAGAAAACTAGAATACTGCAAAGCAAATTGAGAGCGGACAGTGAGCCAACTACCATTTTCCCATGATGTCCGCGACTCAAGACAGATATTATCCAGACCTATGTAAGTCGCAGACAGAGGGTTCAGTGCGACCCCTTACAGTGATCTGTAAAACAATTTTTTTGCGTTTTCCGTCTGGCCAATACTCACATGTCAGTCTGTTTGGTCTAGCCAAAACCCAAATTCTGGTCTGATTGGTCGGGGCAAAATCGGCTTTTTAGTCTGTTTGATCTGGCCGATACCCAAATTTGAGTCTGTTTGTTTTGCCCAATACTCACATTTCAGTCTCAAAATTGAGTCTGTTTGGTCTGGGCAATACCCATATTCTGTTCAGTTTGGTCGGGGCAATGCCAACATTTCAGTCTGTTTCCCTGGCCAATGCCCAAATTTCGGTCTGTGTGGCACGGGCAATACACAGATTTTGGCCAGTTGTGTCTGGCTAATATCCACGTTTGGTCTGTTTGGTCGCATTCAAGGCTAAGAGGTTCAATCAATAAAAGAATCGGCCCCCTGCAATTTAGTTAAATGTGTGCTGCATAGAATGTTTTTCAAAATAGTAGCGAATCATGTCTAATTGTTTGACTATTAGGTAGTTTTGGCCAAAAAATTTGAACTGAGTGTCAGATAAATTAGCCATAGAATTATTTTTAATTGATGAGAAGCAAAAACAATAAAAGATGAAGTAAAACAAAAAAAGAAAACTAATATTAATCTCGTCAAATTGAACAAAGACGGCAAAAAAATTGAATCTATTCTTGAAAAGGTTTATTACTGTGGCCCTCATTTACTCTTCAAAATATAAGTAAAATGCGTCTGCAGCATGTAACTCTGCTGAAGAAAAAACGGCTGGTTTTTTTTCCCGCCATTTCCAGATAAACGTTCGAAACTTAATTTGGAATTATTTTCAAATTGCCGCTGCCTTTGTATTTGATCTGTTGAGATCTGATGAAACATTGTTACTTATTTTACGGAACGATTTTGCGTTTGATGTAATTTGGCTATAATTTTGTTTATTGCTTAAGTTTCATAAAAACGATCAAAAAATCATTGAAACAGAAAAAAGTTTTCTTGTGGTAGACAGAACAGTATGTTTGTAATTAACTTCCAAATAAATCAGAGCATATTTTTGTAAGAACAAACAAAACTAGAATACTGCAAAGCAAATTGAGAGCCAATTACCATTTTCCCATGTTGAGGTCCGCGACTCAAGACAGATATTATCCAGACCGATATTAGTTGCAGACAGAGGGTTCAGTGCAACCCGTTACAGTGATATGTAAAACAATTTCTTTTTCGTTTTCCGCCTGGCCAATACTCACATTTCAGTCTGTTTGGTCTAGCCAATACCCAAATTCTGGTCTGTTTGTTCGGGACAAAGTCAACTTTTTAGTCTGTTTGATCTGGCCGATACCCAAATTTGAGTCTCTTTCGTTTGCCCAATACCCACATTTCAGTCTGTTTGGTCTGGCCAATAACCAAAATTGAGTCTGTTTGGTCTGGGCAATACCCACATTTGGGTCTGTTCGGTCCAGCCAATACCCATATTCTGTTCAGTTTGGTCGGGGCAATATCAACATTTCAGTCTGTTTGCTCGGGCCAATGCCCAAATTACAGTCTGTTTGGCATGGGCAATACACAGATTTCTGCCAATTGTGTCTGTCTAATATCCACATTTGGTATGTTTGGTCGCATTCAAGGCTAAGAGGTTCAATGAAAAAAAGAATCGGCCCCCTGCAATTTGTTTAAATGTGTGCTTCATAGAATGTTTTTCAAAACAGTTTCGAATCATGTCTAATTGTTTGACTCTTAGTGTGTCAGATAAATAAGCCTTAGAATTGTTTTTAATTGATGAGAAGCAAAAACAATAAAAAATAAAGTAAAACAAAAAAAAGAAAACTAATATTAACCTCGTCAAATTGAACAAAGACGGCAAAGAAATTGAATCTATTCTTGAAAGGGTTTATTAATGTGGCCCTCATTTACTTCTCAAAATTTAAGTAAAATACTACTGCAGCGTGTAACTCTGCTGAAGAAAAAAACGGCTGGTTTTTATTTTCCGCCATTTCCAGATAAACGTTCGAAAATAAATTTGGAATTATTATCAAATTGCCGCTGACTTTGTCTTTGATCTGTTGAGATCTGATGAAACATTGTTACATATTTTTGCCGAATGATTTTGCTTTTGATGTAATTTGGCTATAATTTTGTTTATTGCTTAAGTTTCATAAAAACGATCAAAAATCATTGAAACGGAAAAAAAATTTTCTTGTGGTAGACAGTATGTTTGTAATTAACTTCCAAATAAATTAGAGCATAATTTTGTAAGAACAAAGAAAACTAGAATACTGCATTGCAAATTGAGAGCGGACAGTGATCCAACTACCATTTTCCCATGATGATGTCCGCGACTCAAGACAGATATTATCCAGACCGATGTAAGTCGCAGACAGAGGGTTCAGTGCGACCCGTTACAGCGATCTGTAAAACAATTTCTTTGCGTTTTCCGTCTGGCCAACACTCACATTTCAGTCTGTTTTTACCTAGCCAATACCCAACTTCTGGTCTGTTTGGTCGGCGCAAAATCAAATTTTTATTCTGTTTGATCTGACCGATACCCAAATTTGAATCTCTTTGGTTTGCCCAATAACCCCATTTCAATCTGTTTGGTCTGGTCAATAACCAAAATTGAGTCTGTTTGGTCTGGGCAATACCCACATTTCAGTCTTTTTGGTCTGGCCAATAACCAAAATTGAGTCTGTTTGGTCTGGGCAATACCCACATTTGGGTCTGTTCGGTCCAGCCAATACCCATATTCTGTTCAGTTTGGTCGGGGCAATATCAACATTTCAGTCGGTTTGCTCGGGCCAATGCCCAAATTTTAGTCTGTTTGGCGTGGGCAATACAAAGATTTCTGCCAATTGTGTCTGGCTAATAGCCACATTTGGTCTGTTTGGTCGCATTCAAGGCTAAGAGGTTCAATGAAAAAAAGAATGGGCCCCCTGCAATTTGTTTAAATGTGTGCTTCATAGAATGTTTTTCAAAACAGTTTCGAATCATGTCTAATTGTTTGACTCTTAGGTAGTTTTTGGCCAAAAAATTTGAACTGAGTGTCAGATAAATTAGCCTTAGAATTATTTTTAATTGATGAGAAGCAGAAACAATAAAAAATAAAGTAAAACAAAAAAAAGAAAACTAATATCAACTTCGTCAAATTGAACAAAGACGGCAAAGGAATTGAATCTATTCTCGGAAGGGTTTATTACTGTGGCCCTCATTTACTTCTCAAAATATAAGTAAATTGCTGCTGCAGCATGTAATTCTGCTGAAGAAAAAACGGCTGGTTTTTATTTTCCGCCATTTCCAGATAAACGTTTGAAACTAAAATTGGAATTATTATCAAATTGCCGCTGACTTTGTCTTTGATCTGTTGAGATCTGATGAAACATTGTTACATATTTTTGCCGAACGATTTTGCTTTTGATGTAATTTGGCTATAATTTTGTTTATTGCTTAAGTTTCATAAAAACGATCAAAAATTCATTGAAACAGAAAAAAATGTTTTCTTGTGGTAGACAGTATGTTTGTATATAACTTCCAAATAAATTAGAGCATAATTTTGTAAGAACAAAGAAAACTAGAATACTGCATTGCAAATTGAGAGCGGACAGTGATCCAACTACCATTTTCCCATGATGATGTCCGCGACTCAAGACAGATATTATCCAGACCGATGTAAGTCGCAGACAGAGGGTTCAGTGCGACCCGTTACAGCGATCTGTAAAACAATTTCTTTGCGTTTTCCGTCTGGCCAACACTCACATTTCAGTCTGTTTTTACCTAGCCAATACCCAACTTCTGGTCTGTTTGGTCGGCGCAAAATCAAATTTTTATTCTGTTTGATCTGACCGATACCCAAATTTGAATCTCTTTGGTTTGCCCAATAACCCCATTTCAATCTGTTTGGTCTGGTCAATAACCAAAATTGAGTCTCTTTGGTCAGGGCAATACCCACATTTGGGTCTGTTTGGTCCAACCAATACCCATATTCTGGTCAGTTTGGTCGGGGCAATATCAACATTTCAGTCAGTTTGCTCTGGCCAATGCCCAAATTTCAGTCTGTTTGGCATGGGCAATACACAGCTTTTGGCCAGTTGCGTCGGGCTAATATCCATATTTGGTCTGTTTGGTCGCATTCAAGGCTAAGACGTTCAATGAAAAAAAGAATCGGCCCCTGCAATTTGTTTAAATGTGTGCTTCATAGAATGTTTTTCAAAACAGTAGCGAATCATGTCTAATTGTTTGACTATTAGGTAGTCTTTGGCCAAAAAATTTGAACTGAGTGTCAGATAAATTAGCCATAGAATTATTTTTAATTGATGAGAAGCAAAAACAATAAAAGATAAAGTAATACAAAAAAAACTAATATTAACCTCGTCAAATTGAACAAAGACGGCAAAGAAATTGATTCTATTCTTAAAAGGGTTTATTACTGTGGCCCTCATTTACTTTTCAAAATTTAAGTAAAATACTGCTGCAGCATGTAACTCTGCTGAAGAAAAAACGGCTGGTTTTTATTTTCCGCCATTTCTACATAAACGTTCGAAATTAAATTTGGAATTATTATCAAATTGTCGCTGACTTTGTCTTTGATCTGTTGAGATCTGATGAAACATTGTTACATATTTTTGCGGAACGATTTTGCATTTGATGTAATTTGGCTATTATTTTGTTTATTGCTTAAGTTTCTATAAAACGATCAAAAAATTATTGAAACAGAAAAAAGGTTTTCTTGTGGTAGACAGTATGTTTGTAATTAACTTCCAAATAAATCTGAGCACATTTTTGTAAGAACAAAAAAACTAGAATACTGCAAAACAAATTGAGAGCGGAGAGTGATTCAACTACCATTTTCCCATAATGATGTCCGCGACTCAAGACAGATATTATCCAGACCGCTGTAACTCGCAGACAAAGGGTTCAGTGCGACCCGTTACAGTTATCTTTAAAACAATTTCTATGCGTTTTCCGTCTGGCCAATACTCACATTTCAGTCTGTTTGTTCTAGCCAATACCCAAATTCTGGTCTGTTTGGTTGGGGCAAAATCAACTTTTTAGTCTGTTTGATCTGACCGATACCCAAATTTGAGTCTCTTTGGTTTGCCCAATACCCACATTTCAGTCTGTTTGGTCTGGCCAATAACCAAAATTGAGTCTGTTTTGTCTGGGCAATACCCACATTTGGGTCTGTTGGGTCTAGCCAATACCCATTTTCTGGTCAGTTTGGTCGGGGCAATATCAACATTTCAGTCTGTTTGCTCGGGCCAATGCCCAAATTTCAGTCTGTTTGGCATGGGCAATACACAGATTTTGGCCAGTTGTGTCTGGCTAATATCCACGTTTGGTCTGTTTGGTCGCATTCAAGGCTAAAAAGTTCAATGAAAAAAGAAATCGGCCCCTGCAATTTGTTTAAATCTGTGCTTCGTAGAATGTTTTTCAAAATAGTTGCGAATCATGACTAATTGTTTGACTATTAGCTAATTTTTGGCCTAAAAATTTGTACTGAGTGTCAGATAAATTAGCCATAGAATTTTTTTTAATTGTTGAGAAGCAAAAACAATAAAAGATAAAGTAAAACAAAAAAAAAGAAAACTAATATTAACCTCGTCAAATTGAACAAAGACGGCAAAGAAATTGAATCTATTCTTGAAAGGGTTTATTACTGTGGCCCTCATTTACTTTTCAAAATTTAAGTAAAATACTACTGCAGCGTGTAACTCTGCTGAAGAAAAAACGGCTGGTTTTTGTTTTCCGCCATTTCCAGATAAACGTTCGAAAATAAATTTGGAATTATTATCAAATTGCCGCTGACTTTGTCTTTGATCTGTTGAGATCTGATGAAACATTTTTACATATTTTTGTGGAAAGATTTTTCATTTGATGTAATTTGGTTATAATTTTGTTTATTGCTTAAGTTTCATAAAAACGATCAAAAAATCATTGAAACAGAAAAAAATGTTTTCCTGTGGTAGACATTATGTTTGTAATTAACTTCCAAATAAATCAGAGCACATTTTTGTAAGAACAAAGAAAACTAGAATACTGCAAAGCAAATTGAGAGCGGACAGTGGTCCAAGTACCATTTTCCCATAATGATGTCCGCGACTCAGGTCAGATATTATCCAGACCGATGTAAGTCGCAGACAGAGGATTCAATGCGACCCGTTACAGTTATCTGTAAAACAATTTCTATGCGTTTTCCGTCTGGCCAAAACTCACATTTCAGTCTGTTTGGTCTAGCCAATACCCAAATTCTGGTCTGATTGGCGGGGCAAAATCAACTTTTTAGTCTGTTTGATCTGACTGATACCCAAATTTGAGTCTCTTTGGTTTGCCCAATACCCACATTTCAGTCTGTTTGGTCTGGCCAATAACCATAATTGAGTCTGTTTGGTCTGGGAAATACCCAAATTTCAGTGTGTTTGGCATGGGCAATACACAGATTTCGGCCAGTTGTGTCTGGCTAATATCCACATTTGGTCTGTTTGGTCGCATTCAAGGCTAAGAGGTTCATTGAAGAAAAGAATCGCCCCAGTGCAATTTGTTTAAATGTGTGCTGCATAGATTGTTTTTCAAAATAGTTGCGAATCATTGGTAGCTAACATCTGCTTCCAAATAATTAGACTACTTCATCAAGTTTACTTCCGTAATTCGCGTTGGTCTTTGAATCAACGGTTTTTTTCTGATTTTTTGAAACTGTTTTGCATTCACAGTTCAGAGAAATTAAGAAAGGAAGATTTTAAAAATTTTATTGGACTGATCCGCACGTTTAAATGAGTCTGGCTTGCAGTCTGGACAACAGTCTTCCCTGGGGTTTTTCAGCCTGGCCGCTTGTCTGGACAAATTCCGTTCAGTCTGGCCAAGCTTGGAAAAATCTGTTCGGTGTGGTCAATTCCTGATTTCGGGCATGGTCGGTCTGTCTGCGAACCAAGTTGGTCCGGACAATAACATTCTGGGGTTGCAGACTTCATCCTGGATTCTAGACATTAGTTATTTTAAAACTCTGGACATAATTATGAATAACCGATTGTAGAATTTTTGACATTCTTCCATAAACATTTTTATATTGTTTGCTTTATATCATCCAGAAAAACAACACGGTTCTAAAAATAATTTGGGTGAATTCAGTATAAAGACCGCACAGCATCAGAATTAACATTGATCCTATTTGTTCTGCTTTTCTATTGTTTTTCTCCAGATTTTTGTGCTTCTTATCAATTTTTCTGTGTTTTTTTTTATCAATATCAGTCTTTTTCCAACCACTTTGCGTTCTCTTAGAACATCTCAGACAAATTTTTATTTGTTACAAAAATGATAAACAAAATTTTTATCGGTGTTATGCTTATGATGGACAGTGATTATTATCATGATTCTTATGATGATTAATTTTTTCATTCAAAATTGACAACACTTTATTTCAAACGCTTTTGTTTGTCAGTGCTCCTATAAATTCTTGAAATCAATTGAAAAAAAAATAAAATATGAGGCACTGCACAAAAGTTATCCTCTGATTAGATCCAAGATTACTCAAGAATTCAATCCATTAGATCCGACAAACATGCAATTAACTTTCTTTCTGCTAAAACAAACTTGTTCAAAATTATTTTGTTTTTACTTAGTGAATATAAGATATGTTCTGCTTGGAATATATGCCCGTCTTTTTATCAAATTACAACTGTTTTCAAAATCTTGGATGCAAAATTATCTTGGCGAAAAAGAGGCTTTTAGTTCGCCCATTTTGTTCTAGCTTTTGTATGCAAAAAATTACTCAAAACCTTGCCTCAAAATTTGAAAGAGTACACATTTTAATACTTTAGTTATGTTAGGTAGGTATTGGAGTAAACAAAATTGTCGCTATATGTTGTGTCCTAATTTTTTTATTATGCAACAAAAGTCGGCAACTGCTGTTTTAACCAGAAATTTGGCAATTGCTGCTTTTACAAAATGTAACAGCGGCTTTCATTAGATTTTATTATATCAAGAAGTTAAAATTGGATGAAAAAACGGTAGAAATTTGGTTTCATTTAATCTTAATCACAGCTTCAAACTCTCTCGCTCCAAACATTTATCAATGTATAAACCCAATAATTTTTGTGACAACATCCACCTATACATCCTGGAGACCTCAAAATCTGCTAGACATTTCATTCAAAGAGGTAAGATTGGCAATTCGGAACAACAATTCTCTAAAAGAAAGAGAGATAACGGTACAATTAGCTGATTTTTTGTCTGGTGTCCCAGACGTGGCAGCGTCTAACGGCAATTACCTAACAAACTTCAGAATTACCTAATGAACCTCAGAATAAAAGCACGCCGCTGCGGCTTCAAAACGCTCAAAACAGGAATCAACCCCGGAAATGAGTTGGTAACAAAATGTTTCCTATCTATGGTTTCAGAGATCCCGAGGCCACAATGAGACTACTAGATGGCCTTAATAATAAACCGATTATGTTTCTTTGTCATTGAACAGACAACTATCTACAATTTTGAAGTCAACCAATGGTTCCTGCCAATTGTTCAAAAGATTATAAATTACATGTATCAAAAGAAGAAGATGAAAAATTTTTCCGAGATCTTCAGAGGACCGAGTGAAACATTCATTTGCAAAAAACATAAAAGTAAATCGTACAAAATTTATGTATATAAGCAAAGTAGTCTCAGGTCCCGTTTGGTTTTGAACAAATAACATGGCAGTACAAAAAATAAGAAATTGCAAACCAATTGAGCTTGACTCCTCCAGCTGATATCACGGTGATATTGCAGTACATCTGGACTGACATTTGTCAACTTCAAACCTGAACTGAAATCTGAGTCTGGATGCCTATGATGGGATCTTGATGACTAAGGGTCTTGATGCCTTGGATCAAAAACAATTGATGTTGAGGAAGTAATTACAGGCAGCAGCATCTAGCAGATTTCTTGTCCGATAAAGATTTCGGGCTACTGGTAAGTTATAGACTACACCAAAAATTCGTCTGATTAGGCGATGAACCACTATTTGCAGTAAAAAAGCAAAACGCATTTGAAACTCGTTAAAGGACAACAGCCGACGTTCTAAAAATCCAGAAAGATATTCACTTCTTGACAACAGAATCAAAGCGAATCTCAGGATAGTGATGTATAAAGACATCCGGGAGCCATTGCACCCAGGTTGAGGTCGCGCTCGAAATCACCTCTGATCAGACCGTCCCAGACAAGTGGGACCTCTGATCAGACCGTCCCAGACCGAAGTGACCTCTGATCAGACGAGTATGCGCTCGAAGATCATTGTGCGCTCGAAGTGCGCTCGAAGCCGCCTCTGATCAGACGAGTTCCAGACCGAAGTGACCCCTGATCAGACAAGTTCCAGACCATTGTCCAGACGAGTTCCAGACCATTGTCCAGACTAAAGTGCGCTCGAAATATTGTCCCAGACTAAGGTGCGCTCGAAATCACCTCTGATCAGAGAATGATTTTGAACATGAACAAATCTCTCAATATCGTTATAATATATTCATTTCATCTATCATTTTATCAATCTTATATTCAACTAACAAAAAAAAACCAATCCTGAAAGTATTGTTAATGAAAGTAAATCGAAAAAAAATGATAAAAAAAATTACTGAGTATGCCATTTTTTATGCTTTTAACTGAAAAAATGAACTTAGACAGCTCTGCATAAAAACGTCTTGATCTACTTTGATTCAAAATCTTTTCTTGAGGAGACCGGCATTTGTTATCAGCTGGACCCCTTGGTTCTGATCAAACTCATCAGATTCTCAGATGAAGTTCCGATCAGAATGCTGTTTTATTATTGTCTCTCACCCGAGACAACCAAAGTCAGTAAGAAAACAAAAAAAAAATTGAAAAAAATTTCGCTCGAATTGGTCTCTGGTCAGACTAGTGTGCGCTCGAATCGGCCTCTGATCAGACTAGTGTGCGCTTGAAACTGCCTCTGATCAGACCGTCCCAGAACAAAGTGGCCTCTGATCAGGCAAGTTCCAGACCATTGTCCAGACAAAAGTGCGCTCGAAGCCTTTTCCAGACCATGTAATTCGAGCGCACCGGGAACATGTGTGCGCTCGAAACTCGTCTGATCAGGGGTCACTTCGGTCTGGCCACCTCGACCTGGGCAGCTTTCGCAGGGGAAACAGAAGTGCAAAAAGATTTGGAAGGTGTCAAACTTGAGTTATATCCTAACTCAATTTTTTAGCCCTTTAGCTTGACAATTTAGGCCGCCGTGAAACTTACATATCCGAGAATGCACTATGCGGGGTATATTTATCCAAAAGGATCTTTTATGCGTTCCCAGGGATTTTCCACAAGCCAATACATTGAAATGCAATATATATCCGGAGGCACTAGCAGTTTTCTTCATAGTACCAAGGTGTCCTCTAGGAGAAAAGTTCACTCTATAGACCGATAAAAACCTCTCAAATATACCATTGAACCAGGCAATGAATCTATGAAACCAGCACCAACAAGAATCATGATATTCATCAAAAAACTGATGAGATTCAGCTTTCATTTGAAAAAAAGACCCCTGAACAACTGGAATCTTTCATCCCAAAAAGATGTCATTACAAGAATAAGAAAGAGCCTTTTGGAAAAAGTGCTCTGAAGCAGAGGAAGGATTCAACGAACAGAATAATACTCAGACTATCCATGACAACCTTCCTTGGTGTTTTGTCATTCATTCGACCCCAACTATGACTTCCACTGGCATCTGTCAGAATGTTTTTTGTTATGTTAGTTTGTTTAAAAAAAGCCAATGAAATAGGACTGACGTGGGGAAAACAATTTTAACCAAACAGTAGCAGAAGTTTGGTAAAGACTCCTTCTTATCTGGCTGGGCTGAAATTAAAGACCTGGGAAAACTCTTAGTAATTGTCCACGCGGGATCAGATTAGATTCAGGCCCTACCGCCGAGAAAGTTTTTTTCGAATAAAGTTGGACTTAACATATTTTTTTTCAAGATTGGGGATACCAAAAAACTATTATCAAACTATTTGTATGTTGTGACCTGCAACAGTAATTTGATTCACTGGGTATGAAAAAATGAATCGGTCACCTGTCACTCAAGAGCAAAAAGTTTTGTTGTGCCGAGCGAACGAACTATTGATGTCTTGAGTCCAAATATCTTTGTGTCATCCGGAATTTTTCAACAGCCGACTTTGAGGACACACCAGAACACCTCAAACATGCTGGGCAAACCTCTTGAGAAAACTCTGCTCTGACAGAAAGGCAAACTTCCTGCGGTCACAGAATCTGATTTTTTTGGAATCAGTCCTCTTCAAGGGACAACCACCTCAACAACTTTTCCAGCTACCTTCATTATAATCAGCTGAAGGAACACCTCAATTTTTAACCCGGAGGTTTTGAACAAGCCAATTTGTGGTTGCGACATTCAAATCACTATTCGGAAACCTGATTACGCTCAGACAGAATCTGCTCATCAGCAATCTCTCGACTAGCATGCTGAAAGTAGGAAGGACAATATAGCTGTAAAATCAGCTAATAAACGGCAGACGTGTCAGCAATGGAAGGGGAGCGAGCTCAGGAGCAATGATAAAATCAAGTAAACAATAAAAAAAACTGAAAGATTTTTGAAATATGTGAAATATTTTTACTTGATTTTAGTAAAGTTCAATTTTTTAATTGCGTCTAATTTTAATTTGATGCTGTTTTCAAAACAATCTGCAACGTTTTTTTGAATTTTTTTGGAAATTTCTTGTCATGAATATTACTAACAAATTACAACCAGTAGATTTTGTGTTTTTGTAAACTGCTAAAACTCTACTCGAGCTAGCTATCTCTGATTAAATTTCTTTATCAGAACATTTTTCACCCTCTTCCTTCATCGTTAGCTTTTTTTATTTTCTAAATTTCAAATACGTAAATTCAGATAATATATGGCGGGGCAAGATAATCTTAGTCTACTTTAATAACTCATTGATATGACATTAGTTGTCAGTTCAAAGTCATAGTCCAAGTTTGGAATCGCAGCAACTCTCGGATTAATGACCCCTCGTCACACTGTTGATGATTTATTTTGTGAATCAAAACCCACACAATCGAGTTTTCAATTGGACTAGTAAAACTCACACGATCAGGTTTTCAAGTGGAACAATTAAACCCACACAATCGGGTTTTTATATGGGATAGTGGAACCCACACAATTTGATTTTCAATTGGGATACTGAAACCCACACAATCAGAGGACATTAGACAGATGAGGCTTATTTTGCCTGGTACTGGCTCACCGGTGAGCGCTTCTTGATATCAGCACAATAGCGTTTCCTCGCATTAGTGTGACTGAAACTGATAGAGCCAGCCTGCTGAAAGCAACTGACAAACCTGCTGCTTACAAACTTCTGTTGTCAGTGAGCAGAGCTATTCGCTTCAAAATTTTTCTCACCAAATTGGAGGGTCCAGCAAATGATTCAAAAGCCATTGGAATGAATGGAAAACCTATGTTGGCCCTCTGTTGGAAATTTTGCTCGAACTTCATGTCTTCTGCAGATCTCAGGGCAAAACCAGATTTCCTCGCCGCATTTGAAATAACACTGGTTTGCAGTGCGGAGGTAATGGTTACATCCGGAGCTGCTGGCTGTCCAGCAGACCAACAAGCTAAATATACATCTCCAGGTCGAGAATTTGTTTCTGGTATCAGGTTTTTCTGCTCGCAAACTGGCGACAGGTTGGCAGCGCTGCAAGTGGATATTTATTTTTTTGATGTGTGTGCTTCTTAACATGTGTGAACGAAATAGTGTTTGAACTGATATTGATTTTTATTCTCATATGTGGTGAGACTGTCTATGACAAATCGTATAACAGTTTTAAAATTCTAACAATTTCACTCACGGAAGGTCATAATCCGACCCCGGGTTGGTTCAGTTTCGGTTGATTTGCGCACCTCTCGCTAGTTGCAATTTTTCAGAATTTTGGTTTTTAGTTTGCATTATTTTCTGTCACGCTCCTGAACGCAGTTAGCTAAAGCACCTTTTTCTATATCCACGTTTACTATAATATGATATCTTCACTGTTGGCTATGGGAACATAAATCACATTTCTAATTTTAAAGAAAAAACTTTCTCAAGTTCATTAATTTGATTTTGTGTATCACGGACATTTTATTTCATACCAAAGAAACTTTTTTCCACTCGAAGAATACTGAATGATTGCAGTCTATTCTAATACTGCAATCATTTGGTTTTTTGAGTAAAAAAGAAGCTTTTTTGTATAATATAAAAGTTCTACGATACACAAAAGCAATTTAATGAACTTTATTTAATATTAGAATTAAAAATTATCTTCCCATAGCCAAAAGCGAAAATTTCATAAACTGACCCAAAACGGACTGAAGTTTATCGAAGTGATTATGAAAATGAAAATGATTAATATCTAAACCTTTTCATAAATCATCAGAATTAATTTCAACAAGAACGAAAATCAATAGTTAATTTAGAATATTTGACATCGAAGAGAATTCCACGTTATAGCCTATTTTGGACAGTATTTCACCCGAAGAAATAGAAACGATGTCACATAGCGCTCGAAACTTCAGCTTGCCTGATGACTTTATGAATGCAGCTTTTCGTATTGAGCTCAAAATTTCACTCATATGAAATATTTTTTATTTTTTAAATTTCAAATACGTAAATTCAGATAATATATGGCGGGGCAAGATATTCTTAGTCTACTTTAATAACTCATTGATATGACATTAGTTGTCAGTTCAAAGTCATAGTCCAAGTTTGGAATCGCAGCAACTCTCGGATTAATGACCCCTCGTCACACTGTTGATGATTTATTTTGTGAATCGAAACCCACACAATCGAGTTTTCAATTGGACTAGTAAAACTCACACGATCAGGTTTTCAAGTGGAACAATAAAACCCACACAACCGGGTTTTTATATGGGATAGTGGAACCCACACAATTTGATTTTCAATTGGGATACTGAAACCCACACAATCAGAGGTCATTAGACAGATGAGGCTTATTTTGCCTGCTACTGGCTCACCGGTGAGCGCTTCTTGATATCAGCACAATAGCGTTTCCTCGCATTAGTGTGACTGAAACTGATAGAGCCAGCCTGCTGAAAGCAACTGACAAACCTGCTGCTTACAAACTTCAGTTGTCAGTGAGCAGAGCTATTCGCTTCAATTTTTTTCTCACCAAATTCAAGGGTCCAGCAAATGATTCAAAAGCCATTGGAATGAATGGAAAACCTATGTTGGCCCTCTGTTGGAAATTTTGCTCGAACTTCATGTCTTCTGCGGATCTCAGGGCAAAACCGGATTTGCTCGCCGCATTTGAAATACCACTGGGTTGCAGTGCGGAGGTAATGGTTACATCCGGAGCTGCTGGCTGTCCAGCAGACCAACAAGCTAAATATACATCTCCAGGTCGAGAATTTGTTTCTGGTATCAGGTTTTTCTGCTCGCAAACTGGCGACAGGTTGGCAGCGCTGCAAGTGGATATTTATTTTTTTGATGTGTGTGCTTCTTAACATGTGTGAACGAAATAGTGTTTGAACTGATATTGGTTTTTATTCTCATATGTGGTGAGACTGTCTATGACAATTCGTATAACAGTTTTAAAATTCTAACAATTTCAATCACGGAAGGTCATAATCCGACCCCGGGGTGGTTCAGTTTCAGTTGATTTGCGCACCTCTCGCTAGTTGCATTTCTTCAGAATTTTGGGTTTTAGTTTGCAATATTTTCTGTCACGCTCCTGAACGCAGTTAGCTAAAGCACCTTTTTCTATATCCACGTTTACTATAATATGATATCTTCACTGTTGGCTATGGGAACATAAATCACATTTCTAATTTTAAAGAAAAAACTTTCTCAAGTTCATTAAATTGATTTTGTGTATCACGGACATTTTATTTCATACCAAAAAAACTTTTTTCCACTCGAAGAATACTGAATGATTGCAGTCTATTATAATACTGCAATCGTTCAGTTTTTTGAGTAAAAAAGAAGCTTTTTTGTATAATATAAAAGTTCTACGATACACAAAAGCAATTTAATGAACTTTATTTAATATTAGAATTAAAATTATCTTCCCATAGCCAAAAGCGAAAATTTCATAAACTGACCCAAAACGGACTGAAGTTTATCGAAGTGATTATGAAAATGAAAATGGTTAATATCTAAATCTTTTCATAAATCATCAGAATTAATTTCAACAAGAACGAAAATCAATAGTTAATTTAGAATATTTGACATCGAAGAGAATTCCACGTTATAGCCTATTTTGGACAGTATTTCACCCGAAGAAATAGAGACGATGTCACATAGCGCTCGAAACTTCAGCTTGCCTTATGACTTTATGAATGCTGCTTTTCGTATTGAGCTCAAAATTTCACTCATATGAAATATTTTTAATTCTACCTTTGCTGTTCATCAAAAAGTAATAATTCTGAGTAAAAATATTTAAATGTTGTCATCAATTGTAAATATTGTCCTCAAACTAAGCAATTCCAAGTTTTCATGAGTAACAGAAGTTCAAGTTACTCGATTTTAGATTTTGTCGATGAACTGATAAACTTCATATTCTTTACTAGTCTTGTCACGCGCCAAAAACAGAATAATGGCAGTGAAAAGAACAGAACAACTATGATCTTCCAAGTATAACGATATCGTGGACTGTTTGACTGGTATTGTAGAGAGTATTGAATCGTTGTTCTTTTCCTAGCACTTACTCTTTCTATGAACTTGTTCAGTTCTTCAGGTTTTTCGTATTTCTGCATCTCGGCAGCTGCTTGTTCAAGATTCTTTGAAAAATTTTGATAATTTTTACGAATTTCAGCTATTGCTTTATCGACGTCTTCGAAAACAAATTGGGTAAGCTGGATGCCGATTGAGAGTTGTTCCATTTTGATAGCGTTTGAAAATTGGTCAGCAAATAGTGGAATTACAACGGAAGGAACTTTTTGTTTCACCAAATCAATTAATGAACCGATTCCTCCATGAGTTACAAAATATTTGACCTTGGCGTGACCCAAAAGTTTGTATTGAGGTAGATAGTTGCTTAAAAAAAGGTCACCTCTAATTTGAGACAATAAGTTGTGTTCTTCGGCAATTGTGAATAAGCTCGAACTTAAAGACCAAATGATACGATATTGTTTCTGATGTCTAACTTTTTCACAAAACTTGAGCAGCGAATCGACATCAATCGACGCTTGTGTTCCGAGGGAAATATAAACAATATCAAGATCTGATTGGTCAATCCAGGAGTCAAGTTTTGCGTCAAATCGGGCAAAATTATCCTCATTTCTGTACCCACCCACGTAAAGGTATTCATTACTAGGGTGTGGTTCGGGGTAAAACGATGGTGAAGTTGGGACCAACATTGGAAACCTGTTCATGTACTCCGTTTTGATAAATCGACCTTGAAAATCTAATGCGGGCAAGTTGAACTCTGCTCGTTTGTTATCGATCCAATTGAAACAGGGCGTGAACAAAATTTTGTAAAGGATGGCCTCAAACAAATTTGATGGAATCTTGTCTTGAATGTTTTCCACTCCAGGGGGTAGTCCTGAACTGTGTACAATTGCTGCAATGTTGTATTTTTCAGCTGCGATTAAGGTAGAAGAGAATTTCAATTCCGTTATTAGTAAGTCAAAGTCTTTATAATGATTTTTTTAGAATGTCACTAATTGCGTTGAAGCCATGAATGTAAAAGTCTAAAGTTTCCATGCAGTAATTGAATATATAGTTGAACTTCCCTGTGTTTTGCCAATCATCTGATAATCCATGTTTCTTTATCACATTCAGTTTTAGTTTGTCTCGAATCGGTGCAAATTTTTTCTCGCATTCCAAAGAAACTTCAATAATAGTGCAATTCTTGATTGAAAACTGTTTCCAATCTGCTTACAAATTAACAACATCAAGAAAGATTGGGTACTTATAGTCTACTGAAATCAAAGAGTGAATCCATAAATTTACAAAGAAGTATACACTTTGCGAGGAGCAGAAACAATCGTCAACATGACAAAATATTAGATTAAATCCAACGAAACGAAGCTCTTCCATCGCTGAAAAAAGCTACTCAGAAAAATTACGGATTATAGATGACATCACCTGGGAATAACATCCCGAAGGAAACATTCAGCGAGATAAGAAAAAAAGAAATTTAATTTTTTTCATGATAATTGGTTGTTAATCATACCATTCATTTATTTCTTGATAAAGATTCTCGCTGATTTTGTTTAACTATTAAAACAGCTTGGTTCGCCAATCCCTTTTTCTTACCGAAGAGACGAAAAAATTCGATAAATTAACCGATCCGTAATTTTATATCTTTTTAAACAAAATCAACAGCTACCAAAATCAATTCAAAGGAAGTTCTCGTTAGAATGACGATAACCGTTGGTCAATATTGTCCTCATCAATTGTCAATTGAAGCGCGTTTATTGCTATTGAGATCCCTATTACTATCACGGTTAGGTTTTCTTTCTTTAGGTTCTCAAAATATTGTTTAATTTATCCATACAATGGATAAATGGAGAAACAAAATGGGGATTCAAATTAATTTTCAAGAGAAAAAATTGGAAAGGTCAAGAGCTCTTTTTATTGAAATCTATCGTTCTACCATCATAATTCAGTGTTTCAAACTTAGGACGTCATAGTGTTTTAGGAAGTTCAAAGGTACAGATAACCTTTTCATGAGGGGTAAAGTAGTTGAGAAAGGTTTGCAGACCAGAACAACTGATCATATTAAAAGCAAGCATCTGTTCTTTACGTTAAAATATTAATACGAAATGGAGTAAACTTCCTATTGGAATACGGAAAATAAACTCTCAAAAACAATTTCGCATATATAATTGAGACATCTCATCCAGTCTCTTAAACTTGTACCATTTGAAAGAAGCATTAGCTACTTCAATAGGTATTTAATTTTTGCAGCAGAAAATTGAACCCTTAGTTTTGGCTTTAAAAATTGTACAAAGGAATTAGATTATTTATATATTACCGGACCCTGTTAAGGTGAACCAATTGGTTATAAAAATAATTTATCTGTCAGTTGCTTGGTTTTAGTTGACCGATAATATACAAAGCAGTCCATGCCTGCATATTTATGACACTGAAATTTTTTGGTTTAGGACACTGAAATTATTTGGACCATCAAAAAATTTCAGTATCATAAACCAAGCCGGTCAGACGAAAACTTTTAACTGAATATTTTATCGATAAAGCTTCATAAGAAGGAAACAATTTCCTGTCGTGAGCAAATAGGTTCTATCAATGAAGACATTGTTCCATACTGACCACCATGGCAGGGCAAGAAGAATAAAACGTTTAAACAACTCACGTTAGTTGTAATGAATAAAAGCATAAACAATAATCTGGATATAATAGTTTTTGCCATCAATATATGTTGAAAGCTTTTAAATTCGTTGCGAAGCGAAATAAAGAACAAATCTCCGTAACAAATAATAACCAATTGAACGTGAGGAGATGGGCGCTTTTTGTTTCAAATCAAACACGGAGCTGGTTATATCACCCCAAATAGTTTCAAAATAACTTTGGTTATATCACTTCCTAGGATGAGGTACCTGACCCAAGTCAGCTTTGATCAGACCAACTGGGGACAAGCGCGAGGAGTATACCGTGACCACTCCACAGATCTGTCGCCCACTACCTACGGTCCTGATAAGAAACACATCTAGTGTCTGCATGGTTTGATCTTGGCAGTAACTAAGGTCTGGATAGTCTGGATAGTCTGACCAAGCCCCACCCAGAGTCTGGATAGTCTGATTATAGCGTTACGTGGCCTAAGGTCTGCCCGGGTCGAATGTCCTCCGTAAAATCCTCCCATTTTGTTGTAAGAGTGGGGGTAATTTGTCTATGGGGGGTAAATTGATGTAAGAGTGTGGGGGTAAATTGTTCAGAGGGGGTAAAATGGTGCAAGAGTTGGGCTATAATCGGAAGACTTTGGAGGAATTACCCCCTGACTGAAATTTTCATGTTAAAGTGGCCTGTAATGGGCTACAATGGGAGGATTTGTCAGGAATTACCCCCTTGACTAAAAATGCCATGTAAGAGTGGGCTGCAATGGGCTGCAATGGGAAGACTTTTGAGGAATTAAACCCCCTGATTAAAATTGCCATGTAAGAGTGGGCTGCAATGGGCTGCAATGGGCGGACTTTTCAGGAATTACCCCCCCCCCCCCCGACTAAAAATGCCATGTAAGAGTGGGCTGCAATGAGCTTCAATGGGAGGACTTTTGAGGAATTAACCCCCTGACTAAAATTGCCATGTAAGAGTGGGCTTCAATGGGCTGCAATGGGGGGACTTTTCAGGAATTACCCCTTGAATGCATTTGCCATGTAAGAGTTGGGCTCTGAAGGGGGTAAAATGGTTTAATAGTAAGGGGGTAATTTCTCCATAACCCCCGAACTCTTACACCGTTTTAACCCCCTGACAGACCCAAAAGATGTAAGAGTGGGGGTTTTATTTGTCTTTTACCCCCTCACTTTTGCACCATTTTACCCTCGTTGGAAGCCCAATGCAGCCAAAAAAGATGTAAGAGTTTTGAGCTGTATTTTCTTAACAAATCCTCCCATTGCAGCCCCACTCTTACGTCATTTTGGGCGGAAACATTCAACCCGGGTGAGTATTTTGTGATAGGACCTGGATAGTCTACAAAAAAGTCCCAGCCAGAGTATGTACGGTCTGAACAGAAATTTATCTGGAAAGTCTGCCCAGAACCAAGAGGTTCGACCGAACAAATACCAGTCCCCCTCCAAATGCATAGATGATTAACTCCCAGAGGAGTGACTTTTTTGAAGAGCTCTTCCCAATTTTACTGGAATAACATCAAAGTCCACACTAATGACTACGTTTTGGTAAATGTTGTTGAGCAGAAATGTTTTTTCTTTGTTTGGAACCAATAATTTTGACTGAAAAACCTAAAGATCATGTAAATAAAATGACGTTTGATTTTCTGAAAAAATTACGGTTACTTCAACAGTTAAAAGTGTCAGTGGGGGTACCGAAGTGGGTCTGGCACAGCACTGCGTGACTGAACTTGGTCTGTCACCCCCCAATGTGCAACTAAAATTGGTCTGTGCGCGACTCAATCTGATCGGGCAGTTCCAGTGATCAACACAAGTTTGTCTCTCACCCACTCAGCGCAACCAAATCTGTCTATGATCGGAGCCGCTTTAGGTCTTAATGGTCTGATCAGAGATGGCTGTGGTCGTGCACCTCAAGGGTTCTGTGTTTAATATCCAAGGCCAGAGTGAACAAACTTAGGCAGTGTCAGACCAAAACATCTCTAATCACACAGTCCCAGACCAAAAGGATCGGTTAACCTTCAATCACATCATCCAGTCTAAAAACATCTCTTACATCTCCGTCCAAGAACAAAATGATCTCTGATCACACTCTCTCAGATATAGTTGATCTCTGATCAACCATAGCCCTCCCAGGCGAAATGATCTCTGATCAGCCCGTCTCAGAATAAAATGACCTTTGATAACACCGTCCCGAACAAATTGATTTTTCTCTTATCAACAGAGCCAGACCAAAATGATCTCTGGTCCCCATCCGAGACTAAAATGATCTCCAAGCACACAGTTTAACATCGAAACAAATCCAGAAGGAAATGATCCCTAGTCCTCACATCGTCCCGGTCCAAAATAGCCTCTGATCTCAGTCTTTGAACACATTATCCTTGATAACATCATTACCAACAAAATGATCTCCGAACACACAATTCCACGTCAAAATAATCTCTAATCACAACGTCCCCGAACGGAATGATCAATGAATCTCTGATCAAACAGTTCCAGACCAAAATTTATTCTGATCAGATCGACCATGGTAAAATTGATCTCTGATCGCAACGTCACAAAAATGATCCATAAGCACACAGTTTACTTTAAAATGATCTCTGATCACATCGTGCCAGAACAAAATGATCTGCGATTCTCTGATCACAGCGCCCAAAAATTGAGATTCCACATCATAATAATCTCTGATAACGTCCCCGACATAAATGATCTCCGAACCTACAGTTCTACATGAAACCAATTCATGGTCAACCAGTCTCAAAATAAATTGGTACCTAAGTACAATGACCCAAACCAAAATTATCTTCAATACATATGATCTCCAGAACATATGATCTCATATGATAACATATGATAGCATATGAGATGATAGCATATGGTGATTGTGTTATCATATGAGAACATATGATAACACAATCACCAAGGAAAATGATCTCCGAAAACACAGTTCAACCGCATCAATATGATCGCTGGTAAAAACGTCACAAAACAAAACTAGATGTGGATCACTGATAACACCCTTGAGAGGAAAAGGAGTCCGGAATCGTCTCTGGTCAAATTGCACTCTGATTACGCCATTCTAGAAGAACATGATCTCTGATCTCACTAATGGAGACCATATTGATCTGTGAGCACACAGATCCACAACAGAATGGTTTCTGTTAAACCAATATCAGGGCAAAATTATCCCGATACACACTTTGCCAGGCAAAATCATCTCCGATACGGCTTATCCAGATCAAATAATCTCTGATCTCACCAGACCAGACAAATATGATCTCTGAACACACATATCCCGAACAAAATGATCTCTGATCACACTAACTCAGAAAAAAATGATATGTTAATCTATGATGAAAATATTTCAGACTATAAAAACCGCCAAATCAGACCTTCCCTGGTCAAAATGATCTCTGGTCACGCCGTTCTAGACAAAAATGATCTCTGATCACAATATCGCAGAAGATAATGATCTCTGAGAATACAGTTACTGATCGAAGTAATCTCTGATCATCCAGTCTCAGACCAAATTATCACAGCTCTCCCACAAATGATCTCTGATCACACAACCCCAGACAAATACACAGAATAAATTATTTTTGAATCTCTGATGGAAGCGTTCCAGGATAAATAAACTACCCAATCAGACCTCTGATCTCTGATCATGCCATTCTAGATAAAAATGGTCCCTGATCACATAATCGCAGAAGATAATGATAGCTGAGCATAACATTTTGGATTAAAGCAAATTCTGATCAACCACTCCGAGGAGAAACTGGTCAATAATAACTTTGTCACAGACAAAAATTATATCTGATCTCAGTTTTCTAGCGCAAGTGATCTCTGAGAACACGATCCCCGACAAAAATGATCTCTGAACACACAATTCAACATCAAAATTATCTCTCATCACACCACCTCAGAACAAAAATATGTGATAATCTGTTATCAAACAATTACAGACCAAAAAATCTCCCAATCAGATAATCTCTTGTCAAAATGATCTCTGATCACCCCGTGTTAGAAAAAAACTGCCAATGGTCAAACCATAGCAGACAAAAATGATCAACTAAACAGTCCCTGATCAGCCAGTCTCAAAATAAAATGACCCAAAATAATCTCTAAAAATAGCGTCTTTCAAGAGAGAATAATATGATCTGTAAATCTATGATTGAATCGTTTTAGACCAAAAAGCCAGCCAATCATACTTTTTTTTAATCAAAACGATCTTTGGTCACCCCACTCTAGACAAAAACGATCTCTGATCATACTATCGCAAACCATAATGGTCTCTGAGCATACAGTTTAAGATCAAAGCCAACTCTGATCAATCAGTGTCAGAATAAATTGGTCCCTAATTACAACATCCCAGACCAAAACTATCTCTGTCCTCAACAATCCAGGGCAAAGAGTGTCTGAAAACACCATCCCCGACAAAAGTAATCTTTGAACACACAAATCCACATCAAAATCATCTCCTATCACACCACCCTAGAGCAAATTTATGTGAGAATCTGTGATTAAACAAATTCAGACCAAAAAATCCGAATCAGATAATCTCTTGTCAAAATGATCTCTGGTCACCCCGTGTGAAAGTAAACTGCCAATGATTACACCATAGCAGACAAAAATATCAGCTAAACAATCTCTGATCAGCCGGCCTCAGAATAAAACTACCCAAAAAGAAATATCTAATTACAGCGTTTTTGATCAGAATGATCACTGCAACTCTGATCAGGCAATTTCAGACCAAATTTTTTTTATCAGATCGTCCATGGTAAAACTGATCTCTAAATAACACCAGCCCAGACAAACATGATCTCTGAACACACATATCCACATCAAATTGATCTGTGATCACAGTAACTCAGAAAAAGTGATATGTTAATCTATGATGAAACCATTTCAGACTATAAAAAAACCACCAAATCAGACCTTCCCTGGTCAAAATGATCTCTGGTCACGCCATTCTAGACAAAAAGGATCTCTGATCACAACATCGCAGAAGATAAAGATCTCTGAGAATACAGTTACTGATCGAAGTAATCTCTGATCATCCAGTCTCAGACCAAATTATCACAGCTCTCCCACAAATGATCACTCTGATCACACAACCCCAGACAAATCCACAGAATAAATTATTTTTGAATCTCTGATGGAAGCGTTCCAGGATAAATAAACTACCCAATCAGACCTCTGATCTCTGATCATGCCATTCTAGACAAAAATGGTCCCTGATCACATAATCCCAGAAGATAATGATAGCTGAGCATACCATTTTGGATAAAAGCAAATTCTGATCAACCACTCCGAGGAGAAACTGGTCAATAATAACTTTGTCACAGACAAAAATTATATCTGATCTCAGTTTTCTAGCGCAAGTGATCTCTGAGAACACGATCCCCGACAAAAATGATCTCTGAACACACAATTCAACATCAAAATTATCTCTCATCACACCACCTCAGAACAAAAATATGTGATAATCAGTTATCAAACAATTACAGACCAAAAAATCTCCCAATCAGATAATCTCTTGTCAAAATGATCTCTGATCACCCCGTGTTAGAAAAAAACTGCCAATGGTCAAACCATAGCAGACAAAAATGATCAACTAAACAGTCCCTGATCAGCCAGTCTCAAAATAAAATGACCCAAAATAATCTCTAAAAATAGCGTCTTTCAAGAGAGAATAATATGATCTGTAAATCTATGATTGAATCGTTTTAGACCAAAAAGCCATCCAATCTTACTTTTTTTAATCAAAACGATCTTTGGTCACCCCACTCTATACAAAAACGATCTCTGATCACACTATCGCAAACCATAATGGTCTCTGAGCATACAGTTTAAGATCAAAGCCAACTCTTATCAATCAGTGTCAGAATAAATTGGTCCCTAATTACAACATCCCAGACCAAAACTATCTCTGTCCTCAACAATCCAGGGCAAAGAGTGTCTGAAAACACCATCCCCGACAAAAGTAATCTTTGAACACACAAATCCACATCAAAATCATCTCCTATCACACCACCCTAGAGCAAATTTATGTGAGAATCTGTGATTAAACAAATTCAGACCAAAAAATCCGAATCAGATAATCTCTTGTCAAAATGATCTCTGGTCACCCCGTGTGAAAGTAAACTGCCAATGATTACACCATAGCAGACAAAAATATCAGCTAAACAATCTCTGATCAGCCGGCCTCAGAATAAAACTACCCAAAAAGAAATATCTAATTACAGCGTTTTTGATCAGAATGATCACTGCAACTCTGATCAGGCAATTTCAGACCAAATTTTTTTTATCAGATCGTCCATGGTAAAACTGATCTCTAAATAACACCAGCCCAGACAAACATGATCTCTGAACACACATATCCACATCAAATTGATCTGTGATCACAGTAACTCAGAGAAAGTGATATGTTAATCTATGATGAAACCATTTCAGACTATAAAAAAAAACCACCAAATCAGACCTTCCCTGGTCAAAATGATCTCTGGTCACGCCATTCTAGACAAAAAGGATCTCTGATCACAACATCGCAGAAGATAATGATCTCTGAGAATACAGTTACTGATCGAAGTAATCTCTGATCATCCAGTCTCAGACCAAATTATCACAGCTCTCCCACAAATGATCTCTGATCACACAACCCCAGACAAATACACAGAATATATTATCTTTGAATCTCTGATGGAAGCGTTCCAGGCTAAATAAACTACCCAATCAGACCTCTGATCTCTGATCATGCCATTCTTGACAAAAATGGTCCCTGATCACATGCTCGCAGAAGATAATGATAGTGAGCATACCATTTTGGATCAAACCAAAGTTTTGATCAATAACTCTGCCACTAATAACTTTGTCGCAGACCGAAATTATATCTGATCTCAGCGTTCTAGAGCAAATGATCTCTGAGAACACAATCTCCGACAAAAATGATCTCTGAACACACCTTTCGACTTCAAAATTATCTCTCATCACACCACCTCAGAACAAAAATACGTGATAATCTGTGATCAAACAATTACAGAGCAAAAAATCTCCCAATCGGATGATCTCTCGTCAAAATGATCTCTGATCACCCCGTGTCAGAACAAAACTGTCAATGATTATACCATAGCAGACAAAAAGGATCAAAAAAACATTCTCAGATCAGCCAGTCTCAAATTAAAACGACCCAAAATAATCTCTAATCATAGCGTCTTTGAACAGAGAACAATATGATCTGTGAATCTATTAATAAAGCGTTCCAGACCAAAAAGCCAGCCAATCCTACTTTTTCTTATCATAATGATCTTTGGTCACCCCACTCTAGAAAAAAGCGATCTCTGATCACACAATCGCAAACCATTATGATCTCTGAGCATACTGTTTAAGATCAAAGCCAACTCTGATCAACAAGTGTCAGAATAAACTGGTCCCTAATAACAACATCCCAAACTAAAATTATCTCTGTCCTCAACATTCCAGAGCAAAGAGTCTCTGAGAACACCACCCCCGACAAAAGTCATCTTTAAACACTCAATTAAACATTAAAATCATCTCTTATTACAACATACCAGAGCAAATTTTTTGTGAGAATCTGAGATTAAACATTTCCAGATCGAAAAATCCCAATCACATATTCTCCTGTGAAAATGATCTCTGGTCACCCCGTGTCAAAGTAAACTGTCAATGATTACACAATAGCATGAAAAAATTATCATCTAAATAGACTCTGATCAGCCAGCCTCAGAATAAAACGACCCAAAAAATATTCTCTAATCACAGCGTTTTTGATCAGAATGATCAGTGCAACTCTGATCACACAATTTCAGACCAATTTTTTAAATCAGATCGTCCATGGTAAAACAGATACCTTATCACGCTGTCACAAGAAAGTTCCATGACCATGCATATCTCAAACAAAAATATATCTGATCGGAGTTACCCAGAAAAAATTTACCTTTATTCACAATACCTTAGAATGACCTCTTATCACCCCGTGTCAGAAGACATCTGTCAATGATCACACCATAGCACACAAAAGTGATCGGCTAAACAGTCTCTGATCAACCATCCTCTGATTAAAATGACCCAAAACATAGCGTCTTTGAAAAGAAATTAATATGATCTGTGAATCTATGATTAAAGCATTCCAGACCAAAAAGTCAGCCAATCATACCTTATTTTATCAAAATGACCTTTGGTCAAACCACTCTAGACAAAAATGATCGCTGATCACACCATCGCAAACAATAATGATCTCTGAGCATACAGTTTAAGATCAAAGCCAACTCTGATCAGTTAGTGTCAGAATAAACTGGTCCCTAATTACAACATCCCTGACCAAAATTATCTCTGTCCTAAACATTCCAGAGCAAAGAGTCTTTGATAACACCATCCCCGACAAAAGTAACTTTTGAACACACAATTCCACATCAAAATCATCTCCTATCACACCACTCTAGAGCAAATTTATGTGAGAATCTGTGATTAAACAAATTCAGACCAAAAAATCCGAATCAGATAATCTCTTGTCAAAATGATCTCTGGTCACCCCGTGTGAAAGTAAACTGCCAATGATTACACCATATCAGACAAAAATATCAGCTAAGCAATCTCTGATCAGCCTGCCTTAGAATAAAACGACCCAAAAAGTAATGTCTAATTAGAGCGTTTTTGATCAGAATGATCACTGCAACTCTGATCAGACAATTTCAGACCAATTTTTTTTATCAGATCGTCCATGGTAAAACTGATCTCTGAATAACACCAGCCTAGACAAACATGATCTCTGAACACACATATCCACATCAAATTGATCTGTGATCACACCAGCTCAGAAAAAGTGATATGTTAATCTATGATGAAAACTTTTCAGACTATAAAAACCACCAAATCAGACCTTCCCTGATCAAAATGATCTCTGGTCACGCCATTCTAGACAAAAAGGATCTCTGATCACAACATCGCAGAAGATAATGATCTCTGAGAATGCAGTTACTGATCGAAGCAATCTCTGATCATCCAGTCTCAGACCAAATTATCACAGCTCTCCCACAAATGATCTCTGATCACACAACCCCAGACAAATACACAGAATAAATTATTTTTGAATCTCTTATGGAAGCGTTTCAGGCTAAATAAACTACCCAATCAGACCTCTGATCTCTGATCATGCCATTCTAGACAAAATGGTCCCTGATAACATGCTCGCAGAAGATAATGATAGTGAGCATACCATTTTGGTTCAAAACAAAATTTTGATCAACAACTCTGCCACTAATAACTTTGTCGCAGACCGAAATTATATCTGATCTCAGCGTTCTAGAGCAAATGATCTCTGAGAACACAATCTCCGACAAAAATGATCTCTGAACACACCTTTCGACTTCAAAATTATCTCTCATCACACCACCTCAGAACAAAAATACGTGATAATCTGTGATCAAACAATTACAGAGCAAAAATCTCCCAATCGGATGATCTCTCGTCAAAATGATCTCTGATCACCCCGTGTCAGAACAAAACTGTCAATGATTATACCATAGCAGACAAAAATGATCAAAAAAACATTCTCAGATCAGCCAGTCTCAAATTAAAACGACCCAAAATAATCTCTAATCATAGCGTCTTTGAACAGAGGACAATATGATCTGTGAATCTATTAATAAAGCGTTCCAGACCAAAAAGCCAGCCAATCCTACTTTTTCTTATCATAATGATCTTTGGTCACCCCACTCTAGAAAAAAGCGATCTCTGATCACACAATCGCAAACCATTATGATCTCTGAGCATACTGTTTAAGATCAAAGCCAACTCTGATCAACAAGTGTCAGAATAAACTGGTCCCTAATAACAACATCCCAGACCAAAATTATCTCTGTCCTCAACATTCCAGAGCAAAGATTCTCTGAGAACACCACCCCCGACAGAAGTCATCTTTACACACTCAATTAAACATTAAAATCATCTCTTATCACACCATACCAGAGCAAATTTTTGTGAGAATCTGAGATTAAACATTTCCAGATCGAAAAATCCCAATCACATATTCTCCTGTGAAAATGATCTCTGGTCACCCCGTGTCAAAGTAAACTGTCAATGATTACACAATAGCAAGAAAAAATTATCATCTAAATAGGCTCTGATCAGCCAGCCTCAGAATAAAACGACCCAAAAAATAATCTCTAATCACAGCGTTTTTGATCAGAATGATCAGTGCAACTCTGATCACACAATTTCAGACCAATTTTTAAATCAGATCGTCCATGGTAAAACAGATACCTTATCACGCTGTCACAAGAAAGTTCCATGACCATGCATATCTCAAACAAAAATATATCTGATCGGAGTTACCCAGAAAAAATTTACCTTTATTCACAATACCTTAGAATGACCTCTTAACACCCCGTGTCAGAAGACATCTGTCAATGATCACACCATAGCACACAAAAGTGATCGGCTAAACAGTCTCTGATCAACCATTCTCCGATTAAAATGACCCAAAACATAGCGTCTTTGAAAAGAAATTAATATGATCTGTGAATCTATGATTAAAGCATTCCAGATCAAAAAGTCAGCCAATCATACCTTATTTTATCAAAATGACCTTTGGTCAAACCACTCTAGACAAAAATGATCGCTGATCACACCATCGCAAACAATAATGATCTCTGAGCATACAGTTTAAGATCAAAGCCAACTCTGATCAGTCAGTGTCAGAATAAACTGGTCCCTAATTACAACATCCCTGACCAAAATTATCTCTGTACTCAAAACTCCAGAGCAAAGAGTCTTTGATAACACCATCCCCGACAAAAGGCATCTGTCACTGTCACAAGAATGATCCACGACCATACAGATCTAGTTCAAAAATGTATCTGATCCGAGTCACCCAAAAAATTTATTTTTTTTTAGAAAACTCTTTAGTAAAATATCTTGGAATGATCTCTGAGCACACTGTTTCACATCAAAACAATCTCCAATCAACTAGTATGAGAAAATAATGACTCCGGGCTACATCATTGCAGAACAAACTTCCTCTGATCTCTCCATCACAGAGAAAATGATCCCTGATAACACCATCCCCAACAAAAAAATACCTCCGAACATACACAATTGAACATCAAAATGATATCTGATATCACGAGCCCGGAAACAAACAATCCATCAATATATTACGACACAGTTCTGGACCAAGAATTATCCCGATTGGACCAGCTCTGGTCGAATAGATATCTGATCATACCCTCTCAAAGAATAAAAAAACTTTCTTCACATCTCAGACAAAAAAGATCACTGAGCACACGGTTCCACACCAAAACCATATATGATTAATCAGTGTCAGAGCAAGGTGCTCCCTATATGCATCGACCCTGATCTTACAATCCCAGAAAAAAAGAGCTCTGATAACAACATCACCGACAAAATGATCTCTGAACTCACACTTACGCATCCAAATGGTCTCTTATCACGCCACCCAAAAAATTATGATCTACGAATGTATTATAAAAGCGTTCCATACTAAAAAGCCAGTCGACCAGACCTTCTTTGGTCAAATTTAAATTTGGTCATCCCTTTCTAGACAAAATGATCTCTGAACACGCCATTGCAGACACAATGGTCTCGGGTCACACAGTTTTAGGTCAAAACAAACTCAAACTCAAACAAAATCAACCGGTGTCAGAATAAACTGGTCCTTAATCACATCGTCCCAGACGAAAAATATCTCTGACCTCAACATTCCAGAGCAAATGGTCTCTGAGAACACCATCGCCGACACAAATCATCTTGGAACACACAATTCAACTTCAAAATGATCTCTTATCACACCACCCCAGATTAAATTGATGTGAGAATCTCTGATCAAACAATTGCAGACCAAAATATTTCCCGATCAGATCATGGTCTCTGGTAAGCCAATCTCAGAGTAAAACGAATCAAAAATAATCTCTGCTCATAGCGTCTTCGAATAGAATAATCAGTGCAACTCCGATCACACAATTCCAGACCTAAATCTTTTTTTTGATCAGATCGTCCATGGTAAAAGTGATCTCTGATCACACTGTCACAAGAATGATACATAAGCTTACATTTCCAGATGAAATTTATTTCTGCTGAGAACGACCCACAAAAAATTAATCTTTCTTCACAATATCCTAAAATAATCTCTGAGCACACAGTTTCACATTAAAACAATCTCCGATCAACCAGTATGAGAAAAAATGACTCCTGATCAGACTAAATGTCCTCTGATCTCTCCATCAAAGAGCAAATGATCTCTGATAACACAATCCCCAACAAAAATGACATCCGAACATACACATTTGAAAATCAAAATGATATCTGATCTCACGAGCCCGGAACAAAGAAAAATCTGTCAATATCTTATGACACCGTTCCAGACCAAAATTTTTCTCGATAGGACCGGCTCTGGTCGAATAGTATCTGATCATACCCTTCCAGAGAATAATAATCTTTCTTCACACATCTCAGACGAAAATGATTCTCCACACATCTCAGACAGCACACAGTTACACATCAAAACCATATATGATTAACCAGTTTCAGAGCAAGATGCTCCCTAATTACATCGTCCCGCCCCAAAGTAGTTCTGATCTCGCCATCCCAGAAGAAGTGAGCTCTAATAACAACAGCCCCGACGAAAAATATCTCTGAACACACAGTTCAACATCAAAATAATCTATGATGGCACCGTCCCAGAAATAAATCATCTCTGAATCTGATCACAGTTCCAGAAAAAAATGATATATGATCGAAGAGAGCTAGACCAAAATGATCTCTGATTACCTGTCTCAGACCAAACAGGTCTCTGATTACACCATTCCACAACATAATAACACCGTTCCATGTCAAAATGGTTCCCGATCAGACCGTCTCTGTGCAAAAAGATCTCTGATCACACCGTCCCAGAAAATTATCTTGCTTCACAATATCGCAGAGGAAAATGATCTCTGAGTGCACAATTCCACAACAAAACAATCTCTGATCAACCAGTCTCAGAACAAAATGATTCCTGATCACAATGTTGCAGACCAAAATGATCCTTGATCACAAAATGATCGCTGAATCTGATCACACCATTCCACAAAATAATAAGCCGTAAATTTCTGAAACCTTTTGGCTGAAGGTTGGAGATAAACTATAAACAGCGCACAACGAAGTTGCCACCTCTTTTTCAAATTTTTCAGTTTTTTCTCTTCAATGGGGACTTCCGGAAATAATTTTCTATATAATGGATTTTTCTGGTTCGGCACAAAACATATCTATTGTAGGCTTATCTTTATCATTTTTAAAGGAGAATCTACTTGCTAGATTCAAACACGACAAGATGCAAACATAAACTCAGTCACACACACGCACACATCTCTTTTTTCTATTTATAGGCTCACGAACAAGCAAGAGTTGGTGTGTTATAATTATTACTTTGATAATCCAATGCAATTTTCTGTATGCCTGATTGAAAACAAAACTTTAAAAACTCTTATGACCAAAAGAGCATTAATTTGATGCTCATTATGAGGCTGTAATAATAATATGAAATTGGTTAATTTACTACACAAAAACTTCGTAGTTTTTCTTCTACTAACCAATGTTAAGCATGTTGGACGAGAGCAAAAGTTTTTGTTTATAAAACCATTGAAAATGCCATAATGACAGTACTGCGTACTTCACGTTTTCCGCCTTACAATGAAAGCTTTACAAAAACTAATATTGATCAACTTAGATATCATGAACAAACACCAAACTATTCTTCACAATGAAAAATCAAACTGAATCGGTCTGAGGCCAAAAAGTTATTCTGCCGACAACAGTTGCATAATTATCTGATCGGATTCATTCCCCTTTATTGTGAAAATTGTGATTTTTTTGTAAGACAAGTGGTCTTTAGCGGTAACAATTTTCACGGCTTAAGCATAGTCAAGAGTTTTTGCCTCTGCCACGGAAAACTGTGAAAATAATAATTAATCGGTTGGAGCAACAATTCTCAGAAAAACAACAAAAGTTTGCCAAGAACTGCTTTTGCAACGTAATTTTTGCAACCTTTAAAACGTAATTTTTGCAACCTTTAATCGCAATCTTTGCATTACTTACTTTTTAAAAAAAAGTCAGCTTTGACACCTTGACCAGAGAAAGTAGCAGTAAATCTTATGCTGTTGAACCGCGATGCGTTAACCGCTGGCATCATTTAAACAAAAAGAACCGCTCAAAACATTTATTACTTGTTCCGAACCACTTTAGTGGAGAGGAAATATTTTTTTGCCTATCAACATATTCATCGTACATAGTTGTGAGTGATATCATTAGAAAGTCTGTCAGGCGAAGAATATCAATTGAAGCTTTTTTGAATTTTGTTTTTTCCGAGGAACTGCGTAGTTTTAAGGTTTCGTAAAAGCTAGACCCACTTCAGTTCTTCGGTTTACACTTTCGTAATTTTTGCTAGAATTTTGGTCAATTTTGTAAAAAAATATGATAAAATGTTAAGGATAGTCTCACTATTTTTACGTTTCAAAACAAAAAAGAGTTGCTGAATTGTTTGAACCGGTTTCTTTGGGTAAAAGTTAACCTTAATTTTTGAGTTCAACATTTTTTAGCTTTTTTTTTCAAAAAAGCATCAAATATGCTCACTTGGTCTAAAATGACCCGTTTGTCAAAAAATGACTGGTAGTCCAGACATAAACACTGCTAACACAAGGTTGGTTTATTCAGATGACTGTTTTCAACTGAAGTTACTAAGATGTTTTTTGATCAAAAATTTGGCAGCCTCTCGTATAATAAAAAGCTATCTATATCAAAAACACGCAATTCAATTCTGTTCTTTTAATACTTATGCTTGTCAAAATATCTATTACACAATTTTTTGGAAATTTTCTGGAGCAAATGAGTTTCGTAACAGTCGTGCAGCGATAGCAGTGCCAGGGACTCATCGTTGATTTTCTGAAAAGCAAAAAATTCAGATCGAAATTTGGTTTTGTTCCTTTTGCTGTTTTTTTTTCAGAGCAATTGTACATCAGTCCGTTTTCAAGTTGACATTTAACTGTTGATGTATATCTTTAAATGAATCCTAATGAAAAAAATCCCATGTTTTTTGAGTAAAGCTCTTCTTTAATCTTCAACATATTATTTGCTTGAATTTTTATCGAGTTCTCGAGTTTTGCCGGCAATCACTGGTTGTTTTGTAGTCTTATGATTTAATCAATTTCACCATAGGTTCAATTTTTAACAAGGGAGAGGTTAATGATTAACTTACTCGTTCGCTAACAATTGGTACCAGTTTCTATATAAGAGGACGAGCAGCAAGAACAAGACTTTTTTGGTGTATTCGTGGAATTTTGCAAAATTGAAAATTTTTAAATCAAAATCGTAAGCTGTCTTGTTTATGAGCTATATTTTATGTTAATTACAGTGCACAATGAGTTCAAACCAAATTTCAATTTTTCCCAATAAATATCGTTCATATGAATGCAAATTAACTTACATTATAATTTCAGTGAAAGAGATGGTACTCAAAAAAGATTAAGGTCATTTCACATTTTGCCACTTTTTTCTTATATCTGTCACCTTGACGCAGAAATCAACAGAAAAATGTTTTCATCTCTTTTCAATCAAGTGAATTGAGCATTTTTTTTGTTTACTGTTCTATTTTTTAAATTGCGGTTTTTTTTTAGCTGAGATAAAACAAGTTGTCACAGGTTTTTTGGTTTTTGGACATTTTCGTTTCTTGAGCTCCTTTTACATTATCTTGTTAATGGACAACTTTACAGACAAGTCTAAAATCTCAATAGTGACACTTAAAACGGCCAGATTTAATACTTCTAATTGTTCTAGTGAATAGATTACAATCTTATCCTCTTCGACGCTGCTTCTCCGCAAAACTTATTTGACTTTTCATTTCTTCCAGTATCTGTTCTCTTTTTGCTGTACGACATTCAGAATTATGACAGGTCTCAATGGCTCCCTAAGGAAGCATAAGTGGAGCTATTTAATGATTTCAGTTGACAGATAAAGCTTTCCTTAGCTTTGAAGTTAAAAGTTTTCTTTAAGCATAAGCGTTTTTTATTTTTGCCTTTTTAGTTTTTCTTTTGTCTACTTGATAAAAGTTCTCAAATTCTCAATAACTATAATTCTCGAAATAAGTAAAATAGCTGGTTATAATTTTTATCTGATGCTATTTCGACTTGGTTTTTAATTTTTTGTAAAAAAAAGGCAGACACTGAGTTTTGGTCGTAGCCTATGCTTGCTTTCTGACTGGTTGCCTGAGTTTTTTAAAATCATCAATAATGGTAGGTATCATCGGCGTTCAAGTCAAGCATTATTCTATTTATTTAGCTGTTCGAATTTCCATCGATTTTTGAAATCTTTACAACAATCTTTTTTGAATAATAAGTAAATTTTTTAAAGTTTTCTACCTTTTCCTCTTGCTCATTCCTTTTCTCTACAATACCCCCCAATACCTCTTAAACTTACATCGTTTTACCCCCTGAAATTACTCCCTACATTACACCCTCTATCGGGTTAATTATGGGTGGCATAGTCTAAAATTTGGAGGGCAAAATCTAAAATTTCCCCCAATTACCCCCATTATCCCCCATTACCACCCTAATCCTACATCACTTTCCCCCCTAATATTACCCCCTAATCTTACAACTGTTTGGAAGGTATTTTTTGGGAGATAAAATTTAACCCCTCCCCCCATTATCCCCCAATAACCCTTAACATTACATCGTTTTACCACCTAAAATTACCCGCCTAACCTTACTTCTTTCTGTGGGTAATTTTTGGGGGGTGAAATACAAAAAATCCCCCACAACCCCCCTATTACCCCTCATTACCCTCCTAATCCTACACAGTTTTAACCCCCCATAGATAATTACCCACTAATCCTACATCATTTTGGGGATAAACAGAGAAGTAATATCGACAAGGGTCACATGCCTTATAGAACGTTTGGAAGTATAGAAAGTAGAAAACTTATAAGTTAGAAAGGAAAGTTATAAAGGAAGTGTAAAAAGTTGAAAACCAATTAGAAAATGGTTGATGAGATCAATAAAGAAGTCAGGAAAGTGTTCAGCGGTGGATCTGAGATGATGCTTTGGTTGCAAAGTAGTCTCACAATTTCCTGACCTGCGAATTGCTTCGATCGGATATGGTTTGGCTTGAAATGTTTAGGAGAAGATATGCGTCAAACTAAGATCTCAATTAGTCTTTGATTACAACTTTTTCTTATCGGAGGTTTTTTTTGCATCTAGGAACGAACTCAGCGGCCATTGCCAGAATCGCGCCTAATAATTTCAACTCAGATCTCCCCTTAAAAAAAGTGTATTAGGTCTAAATCTAGTCAACAGTGAAGCAAAAAAGCAATGAGCATTTTCCTTACCTTGTGGCCACACCCAATGAGAGAGGAGATTGAAGTTTACTACCAAACTACAAGATCAGACAGGTTATGCGGACCATTTGGCAGAATTGAAAACTCGATTGTGTGGGTTACAATATCAAGTTTACTCCCAATGACAAAATGATCTGTTCAGTATTTGAACTGATCAGATTAACTAAGACTCCATACATAGATGTCTAAAAAAGAATTTTTTAAGATATTCTACAAAACGAGCCGAATGTCGTGTCTATTTATTACGCACACAACAGAATCAAATTCTAAATGTACAAAAATTAACAATATCTCGAATAGCAACTGGGCTCGATTTTGACTTTCAAGTGTGTGTGTGTGTGTGTGTGTGTATGTATGTATGTTTGTGTGTGTCTGTCTGTGTGTGTGTGTGAGCGTCTGAGTTTATGCGTGTATTTATATGTTTTTATAAAAAAAACCTCACAATCTTTAATAAAAAATCTCACAATTTATATATAGGTACATATAATGTATTGGCAGCCTTTGGTTGCTCGGGAAAGAATCTCCGTTTATTTGATTTACAATGTTTGTTTTTTTTAATGAAGAGTACCCTCAAGGAAAATAAGTAAATCAGTTTCAGTTTCTTTGCTTTTATATTCAATACCGACGAGGATAGTTTTTGATTTATCTTTCCCTACTCTTAACCATTGAAGGTCTGTTTCGAGCATATAGACCCAATAACGAATAGGTTCTCCAATGAGATGGCATCAGCGATGCCTTGATAGCATAGCTGGACCCGTTTGCAGGATTGTAAAGAAGAGGCAACTCAGTCCATAAAATTAGAGACACGTTTAACAATTCGAATGAACAAGTTTACTAATTCGAATGAACGTTTTTTGCAACGTTAAAGGAAAGTCCGTGACACGAAAGCTTTTAATAAAGTGAAATAAGTAAAAGAAAAAGAAAAATTAATATAAAACTTTTTCAAAAGCGCCAATTCAAAATTAAGTTCAAAGAGGATGAAAAAAATAGCTATACAAATATTCTGAGAAGAGTGAAAATTGCCATGGCCTAGCATTTCTTACATGCGCAGAAAAATAGAATGTTTCGAAATTTTTATGGATAATGTCCATTTCCTGATACCGGGCCTAAATAAGGAAGTGGACCTTTCGAATGAGAGTTGGAACCGAATACCTTGCCAAAAGTCTACCATAACCGTTATATTACCACTCCTTATAAAACTCTCACGTTACTAAAAAAGGCCGCTGAAAATTAGTGTAACGGTGTACCTACCAAAATTAAACTTCATCAAGCGAAGCCTACTCCATACCACTACCAAAATCTTTTGCCACCAAAAACCTGGTGGCAACCAATAGTCAAAGTTAAATTTATTGCGATTATCTAAAAATTGACAAAAGGAAACTTCTCCTCGGCTTCCATTGATCTTGGAAGCAGGCAGAGAAATTGAGTAAATTTTGTGGTCTTTAAGAATTTTAATCCTTAAAGTTGTGTGTTTGAAACAACAAACGTTTTGCTTCATTTAATTAATGAGGCTAGGTATGGGAAAAAATAGGGATAAATTTTTAATCAGATAGACCTCTGCATAGTTTAGCAACAAGTTGCTTTTTTTGCCATAAGGTTTTTCTGATTTTACCGGATCTCACACGTGAGTCTAAACTAGGATAAACTTCTAGTACTGTGACAAGTGTCAAGGTCCCAGGGGCGTAATATCCCTTATATTCCAAATTAAGATTGTTTACCCTCATATTGAGATGAGTAGTTTAACTTCATTAAAATCACTTTTACAGATTCTGGAGATATTTCCCAAGGCATCTGTAAAAAGAATGTTGGACAACCAATTGTTGTGAAAATCTCTAAGACTTTGACGTGGAGATATTTTACTCGGAGAAAACATCGAGTGGAAAATTGACAGATGCTTTAACCATTTATCTAACTTCGCATGTGAAAGTAGACATCTTTTTTTCTTTTAATGTACTCGATCCAATGACTTTGTACATTTTCAATACTTGAATTAACCTTTCCCAACTATCACAAAACTTTGGGGCAAGAGGAGGTTTGAATTTCCATTCAAATTGAATGCTAATTATATTGAGTTTTGGTGGCAAATTCTTCTGACGCCCTAATTTCTTCAAAAAACATTCTTCGGTTCGTAACAAGAGCTGACATAAGATCCTTGATTGTCGGATAGTGTTTTCATAACATGAACATTAATGCTTCTGCGGTTGACACTGACTGTTGAGTCTGTTTTACTGCAATCTCCAATTGAATCACTCTTACCACCAAGTAAGTGAAAAGACGTAGGTTGGAATTTTTGCCTTTCTGTTGGCAACGAAAGTTCAATGACGTATTTTGGGAAATCTCAGCCAATGTAGTGCGGTTTTAATAACGGACCAGAAGAGCTACTTTGCATCTTTTTTCGCAAAAATTGAGCAATCTGTGAAGCTTGTAGTTCCAGGATTTGCATTGTCAACCTCTTCTTTGTAGCTATTCTACTTTTGCCTAACACAAACACTACATCAGCATTTTTGTCAACTTGCTGAAATCTTAGATAAGAAAAACCTAAAATTATGAACTCCGAGTTGTCTGTGCAAGTGTGAATATCTACCAAAAATGCACAAAGAATGTTGACATTTTGGTGGAATGGAGGTTTGTTTTTAAAATGGGCAATGTTTGAGATCCTCTGAATATGTAGAGGCGCGTCCGTTTCAGAACTTTGATTCCAGGCTGCTTTCAACATTTTTCTCCCCTAAATAATAATTGAAGGAAGTAACCTGAATAGATGGCTTTGTGTTGTGTTGCTAAATTGTCTATTAGAAAATTTTTCAAAAACTTTTCTTCAATTTTGTCAACATAACCAGTTAGGAAATCTTTTTGAATCGTCTCCAATTATTTGTTTTGGACGTTTGGTTTTGTTGAGAGCTTTTTATTTAGTTGCTTTAGCCGTTTTTTTTTCTAGTCAACTGATGATAAATAACTTGTCGTCTTCCTTCAAAAAAGCGCCATTCAAGGTTTTTACAGAATTTTTCAGCATTTATCGTCATTTTTGGAAATCCCAGAGAACGCATTTATTGGTGAAGCTCTAACATAATTTCGATCCACTGTTAAATTTTTCTGAACAGTCTATTATCCAGATGAGGATGAGAACTTACTCATTTTTTAAACTCAAATATTGTTCAGGTGCAACGAATCTAATATTACTTGCGCAAGTTCATCCTCAAGGAATTTCTTCAGCTCCAGGAGTGAATTTGAGGCTTTACTGTAAAGGATTGCTTCCAGTCTGTCAACGCCGATAATTATTGGGAATTATTGTCATCAACATAAAGCAAAAAATCTGCATGAGATGTTAATTTTTCCTGGAAGACTTGTTCAGCTCAATAATGCTTACAGGGATCACATTCATATTGGAAACGCTAAGAACTGGTTTATGAAGACCGGGATTTTGTTAGACAAATAAGATTCGGATTTTGATGACACTTAATTCTATCTAATCTGTCTCTTTTGCTGTGTGATCGCCACTGATTGGCAGTTTAACAGAAGCGATCAAATCAATACACAAATTCAGAGCTGCCGATTGAAAAAGGCAGCTTTCCTAACTTCCCTTGTCGAAAAAAGCATTCGTCTCAAGTGTTTTCTCAGTTAGACAATGGAACTGGTAAAATAAGCTACTTGAACTGAGCCATGAAATTCAATAGACTAATAGTTGACGAGCGTTTTATTGCTCTTTTTTTGCAATAGAACTTTCTGGAGCGTTATTAGCTGTTTTGTCGCATCCTGCTGGGCAACCAACACTTTTTGCTATACACCATTGTACTTGTTCTTAAACAAAAAATTAAAACCTATTTTCATTTTTCTCACATCTCAAAAAAATTACGTTGATTTCTGGAACTTTTCGCGTTAAAAAATGCTACTCGAAAAAATATTTGAAAATTTTTTTAAAAAACGCAATCCCAAAACGTGCTCCTTCTGTTCCAAGCGGCCTGGTGTTGGAGGCTGTTTAAGGCTTGATTGACAATTTTTGTGGAATGTATGTCATGGTCGAATCCAAATTGTTGGAATGTGTGCAACACAAACAGGAGGAAAGCCAAAATTTGCGTGTAACTGTCTGGGATTGTCACGTTATGGGGTCAATTATGTGGCTTTTTTCTAGGAAGGCATGACAGTCCTGTTCGGAGTACCTAAATCATCTTCGAGACGTGCCAAAGCAGATCTACGGAGACGGCTTTTGCAGCCATATCAGTACGCCAGGGATTTTGTTTCATCAATCAAAATGTCTGGAAATGAAACCTTTGAGGACTGAAGTAACTTGAAAAATATGATGAATCTTCAAAAAAAATTCGCTGAAGTTTGAGAATCAAATTTTGAAATCAAAACAGCTTGATGTATGAGTCAGTGGCATTATATCATCTCGCCTGAAATTTAATTGACTGTTGCGTATTTTTTATTGATGGTTTCACTTAAGAAGTTTTTGTTGACTGTTAAGTCTCATAGAAAGGAGGAATCGGAACGTCAGCTGTTGCTGAGGTGGTATTGAAACCACTAAAGGTAAGTCGAGAAGTTATGACATTATTATTGGGGTTGACACTTGACACGCTAGCAGATGTGTTAATGATCTGTTGAGCTGAATTTGCTGGCTGCAAAATTAATTGTAACCTTCCAATTACTTTGTGCATTTTTTTAAAGGAGTGATTCGATAAAAGACACATTTTTAGCGGATGCTTAGAAAATAGTGGTTGGTAAGGAGTCTTTAGTATCAGTTTGTTTCCTGCTGTTCTCAAGGGTCATACTTTGGATGTCATTTGCTTGACTGCTTTGTTTTGTACACACATGTCTCGTTGGGTGTTTTTGGAATACTTGAATTAGCTTTTCCTAACTATCACAAATTTTGATGCTAGAGGAGTTTTGAAATTCAATTCAAATTGAAAACCAATAATATGGAGTTTTGGGGCAAATTTTTTTAAAGCCTTTATTTCTTCAAAAACATTCTTCAGTTCTTAACAAGAGTTGACAAAAGTCTGCGATTGTCGGGAAAAATTTTTCTTATTATGGCAACTAATGCATCTGCGGATGAAGCTCATTGTCGAGTTTGTAGACAGTTTTGCTGCAATCTCCATCTGAACCACTTTTATCACCAAGCAAGTCAACAAAGGTAGTTTGGAATTTTTGCCATTTTGTTTGCAACGAAAAATCGATGACGTAATTCGGGAATTCTCAACCAATGGAGTGTGGTTTTAATACCGGACCAATTGAGCTACTTTCCAATTTTTTTCGCAAAAATTGAGCAACCTGTGCGCGATACACTACAGCTTGAGGTTCCAGATTCGAAATTGTCACCCTCATTTTTGTAGCTACTCTACCTCTGCCTAGCACAAACACTATGTCAGCATTTTTGTCAACCTGCTAAAATCTTGAATGAAAAGGCTAAAATTATGAACTCCGAGTTGTCTGTGCAAGTCTGAATAGCTACAAAAAAGCACGAAGAATGTTGACCTTTTGGTGGAATGGAGGTTCGTTTTTAAAATGGACAAAGTCTAAGAACCTCAGTATGTCAAGAGGTGCGTTCTTTTCTGGAACTTAATTCCAGTCTGTTTTCAACCTTTTCCTCACCTTAATATTGAAAAGCTGTAGCGCCGTGAGGATCAAAAATTAAAGGAACTAATTCTTGGATAAGTAAAGGCTTATTTTAAGAACTCTGAGTTGTCTGTACAAGTCTGAATAGCTCTTGACCAAAATTTCCTGTTCCTAGAAAAAGAAGCACTAAGAATATTGACATTTTGGTGGAATGGATTTTTTTAAAGCGGAAAAAGTCTGAGAATCTCTGAATGTCTAGAGGTACGTCCTTTTCTGGACTTTGATTCCAGGCTGCTTTAAAAATTTTTCTCCCCTAATTATTGAGGTGCTGTAGCGCCAAGGGGATCAAAAATTGAAGGACGTAACCTGAATAGAAACTTTTGTGTTCTGTTGCTAAATTGTCTATTGGGAAATTTTCGAAAAACGTCCTTTCAACTTTGTCAATATATCCAGTTCGTAGGTCTTTTTGAACCATCTCCGCGTATTTGTTTTTAACGTTTGGTTTTGTTGAGAGCTTTTTATTTAATTGCTTTAGCCGTTTTTTCTCTAGTAAACTGTTGATAAATAACTTTTTTCGTTTAGGGCTTGATTGACATTTTTTGTGGAATGTATGTGATGGTTGTATCCAAATTGTTGGAGTGTGTCCACCACAAACAGAAGGAAAACAAAAATTTGCGCCTAACAGTCTTGGACTGTTACCTTATTGGGTCAATTATGTGACATTTTCTCCAGGAAGGCATGACGATCCAGTTCGGAGTACCTAATTCTTCTTCGAGACGAGCCAAAGCCGATCCATGGAGACGGCAGTTGCATCCATATCAGTCTGCCAAGGATTTTACTTCTTCAATCGAAATGGCTGGAAATGAATTCTTTGAAGACTGAAGTGCCTTAATTAATTTGATGAAACTTCAAAAAAAAATTGGCTGAGGTTTGAGAACCAAATTTTGAAATCAAAGCAGCTTGTTATAAGAGTCAGTGGCATTATATCAACTCGTCTGAAGTGTAATTGACTGTTGCGTAGTTTTTATTGATGGTTTCAATTATGAAGTTTTGCTGACTGATGAGTCTCGTAGAATGGAAGAAACGGACAGTCAATTAGACAGTGTTAATGAGTTGTTGAGCCAAATTTGCCGGCTGCAGAGTTAATTGTAAGCTTCCAATTACTTCGTGCGTTATTGTAAAGGAGTGGTTCGCTAAAAGACGCAGTTTTAGCGGATGCTTAGAAAATAGTGGTCGGTAACGGTAATCAGTTTCGGTTTGCTGCCTGTTTGCTGCTCCCCCCCCCCCCCCCCCCCCCCAATGTTTTACGCCCCCACCCCCATCCAGTTACAAATTATATGTACTTATATAGCACGTTACTATGTAAAAAAATAGAGAACATTACAATCGAATTCACTGGAGTTCATAGAAGTTTTGGATTTTTTTTGTCAAAATTCAACATAATTTTCAGAATCACGGAGACAGTGCTGTGCGGAATAATCGCCCTCTTCCACTTGAGTACTGCAATATCTCTTTTTCCTCAACTTTGAGGTGTATTGTCACTACTGCTGTATCAAATAATAGCTTCAGGGTCAGAGATTGATGGTTTGTCCAAAGGATGGAGGGTCAATAATGAACGCGGACTCACATATCTCGATCTGACACCTCTCGTACCTAATTTATGGTGAACTTTTTTATCAACTAGAAGACATAGTGAGACATTTTGAAAAAATGAGAAACATGGGGGGGGGGGGGGGAGATAACCTGAATTCCCTGACAAAAATGTTCAATTTAGTATCTGGTATTCGCATATGTATATGGTAACACTTTTTTTAATTTTTAAATTTTTGTTGCCATTTGCACAAAAGCGGAAAAATTCAGTTCTTGAAACAAAATCTGATATTTTTCATAAGTACTCAACTCTGAAACAAAGTATACCATTAAACTGTTCTATTCATTGTATCAAAAGCGAATATTACTAGAGTTTGCACAGACGTTACAATAAATGTGAAGGAATTTAGGAAAACTTGAAACCTCGAAACTGTCTGTATCCATTGGTGAACTCTCGTTAGTTTTGTTTTAATTTTTTACAAGACAAATCAAAGCAGAAAAAAGTGAAATAGCTAGAGCTACTTCCTGATACTAAAGATAGAAACTACTTTCAAATGTGTAACATTACCGAAATACGGAAGGCAACGTCAGTCCACTTATTTTTAGCTATACCTCTGCGATGCATACCTGGGCACACACACTGCTAAGTAATTGTCATGAAAAGATGACCGATGGTTGACTAACTACCCGGGTGGAGGGCTATGGGTGAAATTTTGTAAGAAATGCGGTGATTGCGGTGAAAAAAATTATTTCACCGCATTTCACCGCATTTCATCGCACTTCTTAAAAATTCACCGCGAAATACACCGCATTTTTTACAAAAATTCACCGCATTTTCTTTCCAACGTTTATTGAAAACGACTTAAACTCACACGAAATAGCATAAAAGCAAGTGACAGTTGAAGCAGTGGAATAAGACGTCGAAGGCATGCAGGAGGTAACGGTTTCAAACCGGTCTAACGAAGTTCCTTTTTCGTAAGAATACTGAGAACGCGTTGAAAATAAATAATACACCGCATTTTTTACGAAAATTCTCCGACAAATCTCGACCCGGGTATATCAGGAGCGAGTATTTCATATTCTGCATTAAATCAAGTTATGAAACACTTCCTTCATGGACAACGAAGGGTTTCTGTTCCGAGGATTGGCTCTAGACGTCCTTATTTTTGCGGTGAATAATCTGAAGACAAAATCAAACCAACACACATCCAATAAGAAATTCTACCACACATCCAGTAAGAAATTAAGTTTGCCACGCGCAAAATAAATGTGAGAAAGACAAGTTATTCATTGGAGAGGTGCAAAAAGTGTTGAAAAAAGTTCTGCACCTACAGTCTGAATTAACTTAAATTTTATTTAAAAACGGATTGAAAATGGTTAGTAAGTGTAATAATTGGGCAAAAAGAATAAAAGGGAAAATATGGGTTCAGAAAGCTGTTCACTATTTGACCGGTTTGATGCCTGATTGATCCATGAATAAGTGTAAAAATAGTTCTACTATCAATGACAATTAAAACTTTACACCGACCAACCAATTCGCTTCGGTGTTAAATCTGTTGGGACATAATGTTTTTGCAAGCAATTTTTCGTGAACTGTATTATCCCAATACATAGTAGATCATCGTTGCATTACATGATACTCAATTGGTCACAATAAACAGTGGTTCAGCTTTGCTCTTCAGCAAAATTGCTAATCGCCGAATACAAACAACCCAAGTAAAAACAATCAAACTTTTTTGGGAGGTGTTAAAAACTCTAAACCCAAATAGAAATCGGAGTTTCTAAACCCAGTAAACCGTAACGTTATAATTTGGCCACGGCTATGCAAAGTTTACAAAAATATACAAAAATTCAGTAACGCAACCACCATCAAAATTTTCTAACCATAATGGTCGCGAGTCTCTCTGTTGGTTTCAATAACATGAATGTCGGACTAGAGCACGCTTCGTATGTTTTGATCTTCAGAAGGAAATATTGAGAACATCAAAGTTAAACCCCTTGGAAAAAAGCAAGTCAAAGCAATGTTAACCTATACAATCATTATGATGATATACTAAAACAAGATACAGTAACAAATAATTAAACGCACCAAGAATGTGCTTCAATTTGCACTGCATCTACGTTTAAAAGAACAAAATTAACGAGTTTGGCCTGAAATCTAGTACTTCTTCCAGCTTCTTCTTGCCACTAGTCAGGTGGTTTTATATGTCAAAGTCGCATCGTTGATTGGTTGTAGATAGGAAAGTCAGCACAATGTGAATTTTTGTATAACGTCACTCTTTCAGTGTATATAGGATTGCATAAGAAATTTTTCAAGCGTATAGAAGCTTTGACAAATAATCTTTTTCAGCAACAGGCTGATTCGTAAATCAATTGTTAAAAATTTGATGCAATTTTGTAATGAATAATTCAAAACATTCACACGTTGGAGAACGGTTTTGTTGATTGAAAGCAGTTCGAGTTTCAAATTGAGTTTCTGTTCATGCATGATAGTTTTGTACTAATAATAGTGTCTAAACATGTATGCTGACAAAGTGAACGAATCAATTTGGAATCCCTAGAATGTAGCTCCGATTTTCACTTGTCGAGCAATTCTAAATTCACCGCTTGATTTGGACTTGAGTTCGTTGGATTAATCATTTTAAAAGCTAGGCTTAAACAATAGGTATCCCACTGAAGGAGACCAGGTTCAAGTTCAAAGGATAATGGAATGTACACACATAAACATATATAAATATATATATATATATATATATATATATATATATATATAGAAAAAGTTCAACTGAGAAATCTCTGGTAAATATCTTTCTCGTGTTTCAAAAACCGGCGCAATTTTCGAAAAGAAACGTTGAAAACTTTAAGTTAGCGAATATCCACAAGAGATTTGTCCTCCACGAGTTTTTTTTCAGTGGCTTCCAGAGTTTTTCCTACATTATTTTTGACGACTTTGTACTGGTAAACGTTTGCAATCTCTGGTGATGATAATTGCGCTTACAGTCTCCTCACTATGAAGGAAGCAATGTGGAAGAATGTAAATGAAAAATTTCCTTCTGTTCGCGAATGCATTCTATCAGTCAGCAATCGATCGCCAAAATTACGATCCTCTTGAAGCAAACAATTGAACCCCGGGACAATCTGGTTCGGAGCAAAAGAAATTTGAATGAAAATTAGTGTCCACGAACATTTTCTCAATGCCCATGCCAATGGCTGCCTCTCTTCTGAATCGAAGTTTCTTTGTTTAGTTAGATTTGTTTACATCCAAACTCTCAAAGTTCATTGCCATAGGTTCATAATTCCCTCTCTGGGAAAGTTAATTTCATCATCACTATATATCACACCTAAAACGCAAACAACAGATGCTTTTAGATATCAATTTTGATAAACAAATTTTATTTTAATTTTATTTTAGTTTAAACTCTCTCTATTGTTTTAAACAATGCTGTCAATCGCATTCCATTTTGTTCGAAATAATAACTTCTTAAAATCCAACATGTCAGTTATAGATGTGAGCAGATATGTTATACTAACCAATAAGTTAGTTGTTTGTGAAATGTGTTATTAAAACTTTTGCGATGCGCAGCAGTTGGCAATATGTGTTATTATAAACTTCTAATAGTTTATAAAAAGTTAAGCTCCCCAATGGATTATAACTAAAAAGATTCCATTAAATATGTATATCATTATGTATAGCTATCATAGATAACTTTTAATATATAACAATAGCGCTAGAGCACACTTGTGTATATATGGAAAATATAATTCAATGTTCGTTTTGTATTTAATTGTTTTTTATTTCAATAATCGCAACAACTGCTCCCAATAAATTCCCCCTCCGAGTTTGCACTGCTGTAATAATGGCAACAGATGACGCGCATTACTAAGCTAACACATTACTAAACTAACTTGGTTATAAGTATTAATCTGTAATAAATTCCATTCTGAAATTTTACAGTCATAATTTTTATTGTGATATCGGCGGCCGGTTGTGTTTTGTTTGGTTTTACTTATTTATAATTTCTTTTAAAACTTTCTTTTCCTTGTTTCGGTTTTCGGGAAAAGCTATTTTTGGAAAGTAGCTTTCGGAGTTGGGAAAACTTGCAGTCGTATTGTGATTGGCTCGGAACTTTCTGTTGTCGGAATTTTGGGATTCAAAATTATCGCTTGATTGCAAATTAACTAACGCCTGCAAAATTCGGTTACTTTCGGATTCTTTGGGTTAAGTTACACATTTTTGGGTTACAAGTTCAATTTTTACTTGGGTTACAGACCAAAAACATCAAACGTTCTAAATTTGGAACTGTTTTCACGAATCAATTGAAAATTGCAACCGTTTTGAAAATTTTCAAGTTGGTTAATTCCATCAAAATTGGCAGCCGCTTGTACATATCGCGCCGTACAATAATTCGAGGAAAGGAAAATTGATAATTTCCCAGAAAAAATCTGAAAATCAAATAGTGGAGTTTTGTGTTTTGCGAAAGAAGTTCAATTTGAAGAATAATAAGAAACAAGACCGACAATCGGTGCAATATAGAAGCTGCAGATTGGTACGCATTGTCGTAAATCATCGTATCATAGCACTATCAGAATTGACCGTCAAATAAACCCCACAAATTTCAGCTTCAACAGATTCGGCGCGACAAACAGAGGCTGAAAAGTTATAACTATCTTAGAGATTACAAAGTCTGAACAAAATAACCCTATAATTAATTGCGTGAATCGGGTAATCGAACGCTAATTTTCTCGACGAAATTGATTAATTGACTTCAAATTAACTTCATTTGGGTTTAAAGTGAAGTTTATTTCGTTTATTCACAATAACTGTGTGCGTTTTGAAAGCTAGCCTTCAAAGGGGTTCTTTATATTTGCATACAATTGTTCGGAAAGCAAGGGGGTTAATCATCGTGGGTTTAGCATACGAGTTAAAACCACTAAAATTGACAAAATTTACTTCTATTCATTACTAAATTAAATTTGGTGAAACTAGACAACCAAAAAAGCAGCAACTAATTTTTAACTAATATAGTTACATTACAATTTATAACTGATATAGTGGTTTTAGTAGCGTGCTATCAAATTTCAAATAATTAACAATTTCTGGAATAACTATTTGGTTAAATTATTAAATTGCTAATTTCTCAAACTTCTAAATTATAGCTGCTGTTAAATTGATTGAACTTACGACGACTGAAAACTGGAATATCCAGAAATCGTTGGGAATTCAGAACTGACTGAAAATTCAGCACTGACTCAGAAATAATTAAGACTGATTCAGCCCAATTCATACTGAACTACACTGAACATGGAACAAGCATCAACGCCTATGAACGAAGATACAATCCAAGTCCAGGCCAATCCAGCGTCCGGTGAAAATGGGGTGGTTTCCGCAGCGTCTCAAGCCAACGGGGGCTCGTCGACTCTTGCTTCGGGTGCGGGGGGTGAAGTTCCGCATACAATATTTCTTTGTTATCACTGTGCGACTCCTGGGTCCCCTGAGGAGTGGGGTTCGGAGGCCGAGGAGTTGGTTGCGGTATCGTGGACTTGTGTTGATTCGGCTTTGAACCAGGTAATTATTGTTCTTTTTTGAAGATTTATTGGTGAAGCAAAATAATAAATTTGCTTTGCAATAAGTTTAAAAACGGTAAAAGCTTTCTGTAAGATTTTTGCTTATAAATTATATTTTTCCATCTAAATGATATGTGATATATCTGAACGTTGTTAGGTTTTATAAATAGAGCTTATCAGCCCTATTTCCACAAAATTAAACGTTACTGCACTTTATGTAGCACTTTGTTTCTGATTTGACCAAACATTTATTTATTTAGCTTTTCTTGAAGTGACTTTCTTATCTTTACACTATAATCGAACTGAAATAGTAAGTTGAAAATGTGGAAAAGTGGTGAATCTTGGATGAGAATTTGGCGGAAATTTAGAGCCTTTACTTTTTTCAATATGTTTTCGCTCTTTGTCCTTATTTCGTTTGTTCCATAAAACTTAACTATTTTCCTTCAAATAGATTTCTCGTAAATTTAGCTCTTTTAAATATGCAGCAACATAAATTATAATCTGCCTTCAACATTTTGATTACCACAAATAACCATCAATTTTCATTAACCAGTGTCAAATTGTTTTCTTCTGCCTTTCATCCTGTTTTGACTCCATAAATAACCCCCATTGGACTGGATAACTAAATAGTGGTGGGTAATTTGTTCAGGTCGTGGGCTCCAAACACCTGCCAATCAGGACAACAGTTAATGAGTTCTGTGTTGACAACTACCTGCAGTTTGGCTTCACTGAAGATGAGGCAGTGAGTGCAAAGCCATTGGCGGATATCCTCCGAGAGGTCAGTTTCAAATAATTATACCCTACTTCAAAATATTGGTCAAAAAAGAGCATTTTCAAAGATGAGCGCTGGAACACTTTTGACTGGCAATTTTAGGATATGGCTCGAGCTCTATGAACAATTTTAATCTGATTATTTTTTTATGTCTTAATTGAAGCAGAGCTATTGGACTCTGTACGGATGAGAGTTTTTGAAGCCTTAGATAATTTAAATCAAATTATGAAGAGATGAATCACAGTAAGCTTTATTTGATTCGAATGATAGAATTCGATACACAAATTAACCTAAAAACTCGAACCGAGTTAATATTATGTTACCAGTTTTGCTGAAAACAAAACATATCGGACATGACTATTCCTCGCAAAACAAATATTCATTTAACAAATTCCTTCAAATTAAACGGCTTTAAAGGCCATTATACGGCAAGGCTTGTTGTTCTTTAACTGTTTTTGTTTGATCTTTTTGACGTCAGGATCGATTCGTATTCGTTTAATAAAATGCTCGCTTCCGCAATAGTTTAATCTAACGTTCCCCAAATAGTACACGACAGAAAAAAATCAACATTTTGAACGAGTAACATCGAAATTGAATAATAAGATTAATTTTGTTTTAGCTGCACCAGTACATGATAACAGAGCTCCTGCCCGAATCGGCATCAAGGGAGTCCAAGACATCGGGCGCCAAAACCCTCAACGCCTCCTCCCCCACCAGTAACCCTCCCCACTCAATCATAGAGATAGTGCCAGTGACCCTGGGTCCCGGACCCATCCGCCAGGCATTGCATGCGGAGACCACTGGAAAAAACATGGATGTGCCGGAGTACTTTTACAGATATGTGGACATTTTGGACGAGTACAACCAGCAGTTTGGGTGCAACTTGACCAACGTTGTGGAATTGGCTCAAAGTAAGTAATTTCTCAGGTCAAGTTGGAGCCCTAGTCAAACTGACACGCTTCTCTTTACAAGAATTTTCAAATATTTTACAAAAAAGACACATGTAATGTCTCGCCATCTAAAAGCTAGTGAGGTGATTTCTGTGATCTGACTAAAATGAACAGTCAAAATGTACTACTGTATGAAAATGTAGACTTTGAGCAAAAACAGCAGCATACGTGTTCTGAACGCTCGCTCTTCAAAACCCTTTCCAATAGACTTATCCAATATGGCCAGTTAATGCCCGCTTTCCCTTTCGAAATGTTTGCCCCGATCCTGATCAAAGATGTTTTTTCAGCACTCATTTATCAGTCTCATCTTTTTTGACAAATGAGAAATCCTTAACTCAGTAATAAAAACCGTCTTAAACTCCAATTCACTCATAAGCACGCTTTGACGTGATCAAAAAATGAACAACCCCATCCCCCTAACCCACCCCCTTCCTAATCCGATCTTTCAGTCATCCACCTCGCATAAAAACCCACATTTGTTCATTAAGTTACTAAAAATAGACCCAACCCAAGCCGAAGGCCGCAGCGGGATTATAAATGGTTATTTAATGGAACATTGTCACTGTAATGGATCAGTAAAGAGCGGAACAGACAAAATAGCCCAACGCACGTATTCCTAGTTATCATAAACTAGTTATTCCATAAAAGGAGGGTCATAATTGCGTGCGAATTGATTAATATTTTTATTGCTGCCTTTTTTCCTACCAAAAGCTTTATATTTGCACTTGTTGCGTAATTTAGGTATCATTATTAATAAAATTTTGACCATTTGACATCTGCTTTTGTGCCTATTTTTATTTTAATGTCAAAATGACAACTTGTTCGTTTTATTTTTAGTTCACTTTTTTCGTCTCTGTATGAAACCTGTTAAAATATCACAGTGTATTCATTAATGGCGTTTATTTGAATACATTGATAATAAATTGATCGTTTTTTGTTACCATATTCAATACTCTAGTATCGTTATCAGTATTCAATTTGTATTGCCTGGCAGTGGTATTGGTTGTACTAACTTGGTAAAACTACGTCATATTATTACGCGACTGTGGTGTTGTTTCAGTGCTTAATTTCAACCTGAGTGAATTAAACGGAAGTGGACAGAACGAGAGCTACGTCATATCAATCGCAGTCTCCAAATTGCTCACTGAAAAATGTTAGTACGCCTTCTATACAAATTAATATGCATAAGTTAAAAGTTCATTTAGCATTTCACATCAATTTTGCCATAAGTCACTTGATTTGAATTTCAATAGGTTTGATAATTATTTGCAGCAGAAATTTTTAGATGATGAACAAAGTTTGGAACTGTAAGTTGTGTCAAAATTATCCGGAAAAAATATAACCAAAATTCTGTATGTAGAAAAACCGAAATGGTGGAAACTGCGAAAAAAAATTGAGCGTTGAACAACTCGCACTCTTCGTGAAATACGTTCGTACTTTCATTTTTTACTAGCAGTATTTAACTATAAATTTCCGATTAAACTTGATAAATAATTTTTGCCAATACAGCATGTGAGTGTTTGTCTTTCATTTCTTAGGTGAAATATACAAGTAATAGGAAATAACAAAATTACTCAAACTGTGGAAATTTAGATCCCAAAAAATTTTGAGAAAATATGAATCATTGATTTTTTTGGAATTTTTCAAAGCAAAAACATTCAAATTATGCCATATCTCCGTATTTTTGCTTCCCTCTGTCGAGATTAGTTGAAAGTCTTCAAGAGATCGTTTCAAGTTTTAACCAACGAACAATTTCGCCATTTTTGTTTTTTTTTGGAGGTGCCAAAAACCTAACAAACAATTTTGAAAAATTTAAGCACTCATACTTTTTTCCCAAAACCTCATAACAAAACCTGAAAATAAAAACAAAATGATAAAAAATGAAAATAATAACATTTTAATTGGAAAAATTTACAAAATCATTTTTGAGGTTGTTCGCAACTAACGAAAAGCAAACCAAATCTGAGTAATTGTGAACTAGGAGGCTAGATAATATCTCCGATCCCCTCATTCAGATTTTTGAATTTTGAATTTAGTGACCTCCAAACTAGTCGAAGATGGGAAAGAGTCAAAAGAAAAGCAGCTAGATCAATCTTTGTAATCTAAAATGTATTCTCAAATTAGAACAGACATAATTACCAGAGAGGTTGATAACAGTCTGGTTATTTTTCTTACCAAAATTAAAAACTTAACTGATTAAACTATTTAAAATTTAGATGGAAAAACTAACTTTAATACAATTTCAAGTTTGTACAAAAACAAGGATTCGGTCAAGGAAGCACCTGATTTCATAAAACAAAAAACTCCTGAAAAACTTGCATTGCTCACTGCATTGCCCAAACAACATGCGTCAAGAAAATGAAGTCAAGAACACAAAATGAGCAGAGCAGCAGAGCGTAAGTGTTCTTTGAAAACAATGTTTTCTAACTTGATAAAACGCGATCGGATTGTCGTGACATAAACCGAGGCACACATTTAATGAAAAATGTAACAAATGTGAGGGAAAAACGAGCCCAGTTATCGAAATAAAGTGCAAAGATGAGACGTCGCTATTAAACCGACAAATTACAAAAATAACAAGGGGCAAGTAAAGGCTATAATCAGTAAATAATTTAGAGTTATCAAAAGTGAACAATGTTTTGGTCGCTAGTTCAAGCTACGAAACGAAACCACTATGTCATGCTGATTGCATTAGAAAGCCGATGAGTTCTGTTTATGAAGAGAGAAAAAGTTAAAAAAAGAACAAAAAAGGATTTTTGACAAAACACAACAAATGAAAAAAATGTGAAAAAACTAAAAATTGAACTTGAACCTTTTTCAGAAAATTTGAATCAGTATAAATATATCCGGTTGTGTCAAAACTATCCGGAAAAAATATAACCAAAATTCTGTATGTAGAAAAACCAAAATGGTGGAAACTGCGATAAAAAAATTGAGCGTTGAACAACTCGCACTCTTCGTGAAATGTGTTAGTACTCTCATTTCTTACTAGCAGTATTTAAATATAAATTTCCCTTTAGACTTGATAATTTTCGCCAATACAGCCAGTGAGTGTTTGTCTTTCATTTCTTAGGTGAAATATACGAGTAATAGGGAATAACAAGATTACTCAAACTGTGGAAAATCAGAACCAACAAAATTTTGAGAAAGTATGAATCATTATTTTTTTTGGAATTCTCAAAACAAAAACATTCAAATTATGGCATATCTCCATATTTTTGATTCCCTCTGTCGAGATTAGTTGAAAGTCTTCAAGAAATCGTTTCAAGTTTTAACCAACAAACAATTTTGCCATTTTTGTTTTTTGCAGGTGCCAAAAACCTGACAAACAATTTTTGAAAAATTTAAGCACTCTTACTTTTATCCCAAAACCTCATAACAAAACCTGAAAATAAAAACAAAATGATAAAAAAAAATAAAAATAATAACATTTTAATGGGAAAAATTTACAAAATCATTTTTGAGGTTGTTCGCAACTACTGAAAAGCAAACCAAATCTGCGTAATTGTGAGCTAGGAGGCTAGGTAACGTTTTCGACGCCCTCTTTTAGATTTTTGAATTAAATAACCTCCAAACCAGTCGAAGATGGGAAAGAGTCAAAAGAAAAACAGCTAGATCAATCTTTGTAATTTAAAATGTATTCTCCAGTTAGAACAGACATAATTACCAGAGAGGTTGATAACAGTCTGGTTTTTTTTCTTACCGAAATTAAATAACTTAACTGATTAACCCATTTCAAATTTAAATGGAAAAATTAACTTTAGTACAATTTCAAATTTATACAAAAACAAGGATTCGGCCAAGGAAGCACCTGACTTTATAAAACAAAAAACTCTTGAAAAACTTGCATTGGTCACTGCATTGCCCAAACAACATGCGTCAAGAAAATGAAGTCAAGATCACAAAATGAGCAGAGCAGCAGAGCGTAAGTGTTCTTTGAAAACAATGTTTTCTAACTTGATAAAACGCGATCGGATTGTCGTGACATAAACCGAGGCACACAATTAATGAAAAATGTAACAAATGTGAGGGAAAAACGAGCCCAATTATCGAAATAAAGTGCAAAGATGAGACGTCGCTATTAAACCGACAAATTACAAAAATAACAAGGGGCAAGTAAAGGCTATAATCAGTAAATAATTTAGAGTTATCAAAAGTGAACAATGTTTTGGTCGCTAGTTCAAGCTACGAAACGAAACCACTATGTCATGCTGATTGCATTAGAAAGCCGATGAGTTCTGTTTATGAAGAGAGAAAAAGTTAAAAAAAGAACAAAAAAGGATTTTTGACAAAACACAACAAATGAAAAAAATGTGAAAAAACTAAAAAATGAACTTGAACCTTTTGCAGAAAATTTTAATCAGTACAAATATTTAATTTCTCTATACTCAAGGTTTATGTCAACATTGATACTTAATGATAACATTCAAAACGAAAAACAAATAGAGGCAAAACTTTAAAAAAAAACACTCAAAGATCACGAAAGGGGGTCAGGAAACTACAATTTATTGACTATAAGCGCCATATGATTCTATTTGTCATCATTGGAATGCCAATTGATGCTTTAGCTTTTTTTGATAAGGCACCAAAAATACAAAGTTATACTAAAAACCAACAAAACTTTGCAAAATTCGAATGTTAAAAATATCAATTGAAATGAGCTGCTCAAAGAAGACATAGTTTGAGTGCAATAGGATTTTTTAAAAACTGTCAGATGTATCATATTTTCAGGAAAGTAACTGCCCAGACATTTTAAAATAAAAAAGAAACAAAAAACTGCAAAGATTTTTTTTCGAAACAAATTAGAACTTTCATATTTGCCGATCAATTCTATTTGCTGATTTAGCTTATTTCGTAAGATTTATCATTTTGCTGATGAAATCTTTTTTTTTATAAATGCTGATAAATCATATTTGCTTCAGATAAATCCATTTGCTGTCCAATGATTTTAATCGCACATCTAAGTGCCATAAGAACAAATGTCTCAGAATTAAAGGCTTCTTAAAATAGTCTGAAAATTCGGCAGTCAAAAAGCCCAGGTTAAATACCCAGAAAGCCAAAAAAATATATAGAAACATTGTCCAAAATTACGCTTAATTGAATAATATGTCGAATGTTCACAAAGAATGTTAACATGGATAACTTCCTGAAAAAGACGAAACTTGAACTCTGTTTAAATTTAAGCATTTTTCGCCAATGTGCTTTCTAAAGATATAATTTATGTCTTTCTACGTCAAAAAGAATTGATCAGCCAAAATTGCTTTAAAAAACTGCATATACTCCTAAAAAATTAGCAGGAACACGAAAACTGTCAAAACATTATTTTGGGCTCAAATAACAAACAAAATTTTCACTTCTTTGTAGTCATATCTGCAGAAATTGCTAGTGAAAATCAAGATGTTCCGTAAAATGCAATAACGCAGCTCAAAAACACTTTTCTCAGATCAAGACTAACAAATTTGTTCTATAATAGATCAATCGCAAGCACATCAATACGTCTGCACAGTATAGTTTTTTCTGCTTTCGTCGAAACATAATTTGGTATCGATGTCACCCAACAGCAGAAAAGTGATCATATAGACTCAATTTCTTTTATCTCATATTTTATTAATTCATATCTCGTTTCTTTTATCTTACTCTCTTGTTCTTGAGGAAGGTTACATTTTGGGTGAGCTGTTTGGTTTTCCATTGATGATATAATTGCAGCACCAATTGTAAAAAAAAACACTTTAACGAAAAAAAATGTTTATGAATCTTAGCAACCATAGAATGATCATATATGATTTATTACTAACCATAAAAAGATCATATATGATTCTTACTAATCCTTGCAAGATCATACTTAGAAATTATGTATGTTTCTCATTTGATTTCGCAAAAAAGTATTTTTCAAAATAAATCTTCCCACTGGCCAGTCGAATTTTGTTTTATTAGGTACTCTGTTTTGAAGATATTTATAGGATGTATGGGTTTCACTTTAAAAAAGAACTATACATCAAAATAGCTTTATTTCTCACTCGGTTCGTGCATCGGCAGCTAGTGGTCTGCGGTTTATTATTTGATGCGGTATGTAATGGTAGTCACAATACTATTTCACCAACATTCGGCGTGTTTCAGCTCGATATAACAGAAGCCCGAGTTTTTTCGTTTTTACAAATGTCAGTTTCTTATGTTTTATTGAATAGAGCAAAATACTTCTTCAATGCAGAATTTATAATTTTTTATAACAATTTTTGTACACCATACCATACCATTATTTATTCGAACCTCTTCAATTTGACATTAAGGTTCAACGTGAGCTGTATAAGCACAATAACTTGTATCTTAGGAGACAATTACGATTATCTAATGAAAAATTTAAGGCATTTGATTTAATTCTCCTTAAAAAAGGCAAATATAGAAGCGCATCCTTTTTCAGATCGTGTCTTCAATTGACCCATTTCCTCAATTTGATGGCCCATTTTTCCCAATTAGCCCACAAAAAAACTCTTTTCCTGAAAAAAAAATTAACTGTTCAGATTATGTTCACGTTTATATAAAAAACGATTTACTTATTTAGCTCTATTGAGAATGCCTTTAGAAATTGATTTCCTGTTTTTGATTTACATTTTTTCAAAAAATTAAGCTGACATTAAAATTTTAATTTTAAACTGCTATGATGAGACAGGCATTAATGATTTTAGAGGTTTAATCTAAGCGAATTGAGAAATAAAAAAGAAACGTTGGTTTTTATTTCTATTTAAAATGCGTCTCTGCAATTAATTTCCTATTTCTTTGAAAAAATATTTAATTTAAACTTCAGATTAATCGTCAAGGTCGAACCACATTATTTTTAACAACAGTTCAATTTGTTCTGTATCAAAATTCAAAACTACAAAAACGATATTTTTTCACACTGTTATTCACATGGAGAGGAGGAAAAACAGCGTCTGTTTGATATGGTGTGTTTTCCTTAGGCCTGAAGATGGCTCCATTCCAGAAGAAACAGGTCATCAGCAAACGACTGGAAACTGTTCCCTGGTGAGTTTATCACACCCTTGGTTTGTATAGTCAAGTATATATAGTCGAAAGCAACTGCTTTGCATAATTTTGCATTGAACCAAAAACTATTTCAGACTAATTGCTGAGGAAGAAGGAACGATTGTTTCGCAAATTTCTGACGAAATAGCTTGTAGTGTAGATATAAGGGAGATGTAAAAGAGATATAAGGCTTCCGAGAAGTGCTTTCATTGCATTTTTAACAGGTAAATTTTTTGACGTTTAGTAATTTCGATGCAGAATTTGTAGCTGTGCCAACTTCCGAACGGCATTTTTGCACAAGGATACAAAATTTTGGTCATTGAAGAGCTTATAAGACCATTAATCGATTGGCGATGCAAAAATTTTATTTTTTAATAGCAATCAAGTATTTTAGTAGAAATCAAAGAACTGCTCGGTTCAAAATTGTATCTTTTTTCTGTTTTGTTTTCAAAACCTTCTGATATAGCGAGCATTCTAGAAACACGATTTAATATCAATATTTTTACAATGAATGACTTCTATGCTTCACAAAATTCTGTGCAGATTTTTCTGACTCTCACCAGAAAAAGTTGCATTTCCTATTTATCCATTCAGTTTTTTTTTCTAGAAAATTGCCCAATTTTTGCCCAAATAATTACGATGCAGAGGTATACCCCAAAATTTCCGCCTTAGTAAAATTGGCTCGAAAATTAGATACATACAATGAACGAAATTAGGAGACATCCTTTGTATCTTACTTTTCGCAAAAGGGGTTCCGCCAATTTTGCGAAATAAAAGAACATTCGGTGCGAAAAGTAGGTAAAAAAATCTTGTAGCACGTTTCCGCTCAATTTAGGTATCTATTATTCACGCGCATTTTGAGCATGCAATAAACACTTTAATAAAGATTTAATTAAAGCTTTCAAAGCTTTAAAAGTGCTTTAAATACATGCAACCACAAAAACTGATTTTTTTCCCGAAAAAACCCTCGCACATCAAAGGCTTTTTATATCAATGTGGGACTGGCCAAGTTTAATAAGTTGTAATAAGTAGTACTAATAAGTAGTAATAAGTAGTAATAAAGTACTACTAATAGTAAGGCTTAATTAAATTTAGCCTTACTATTAGTAGGCTTAATTAAATAAGTAGTAACTAAGTTAGGCTTAATTGCTGATTGTATGAGAAATCGAGCTACCTTGCGTGCGAAAAATCGATAAATAAAGGGAGTGGATGCGTGATACAACTCGCACAAAAAATAGGTTATTAAGTTTTTGCTCGTATTTGGCGGCTAAAATTAGGACACTTTTGAGAACACGGGATACGATATTCCCTTCAGTTTTTGCCGGTTTCTGCTAAAATAGCTATTTTCCGCAATATTGTTCCACTTTCAATGTGTTAACATAGTAAAAACGAACACAAGATACACGCATCGGGCATATCTGCCCGTGACGATTTGGGTATACATCTGCATCGTAATATTCTTGCAACGCATTTATTTGTCGTTGGTCTCTGTTTTTTAAAATTGTTTTCTTACCAAAATCAAAAGATATCGGATATTCCAGTAGTTGGGTGAACGTGCGAGTTTCCCAATTAGGCGTTGATATTTTTTATTTACGCAAAATTGAGACCCAGAAAAGTAGTGAGAGCTTTTTGCCTAAGATTTGGCTTGTGTTGCCACGTTGGTCTCCGTCTTACTCAAAAAGTCCTTAAAATATACTTCATTTGCAATTTAAACATTTTTTCTTTATAACAAACATCTGTTGATTTTTTAAATTAATAATGTCGCAAATTGTTAGGATATGGTTGAAAACTTGCAAATGACCTTTCCATCTTTATGACTATCAGATGGAATTTTCTTCTGAAGATGGGCGACGTTTATTTATGACGCAATCTTCAATATTTTAATGAAAAAACCTGCAAAAAAACTTAAATGACTCGTTTAGTCTGAAAAAATGCAAAAACTTTTTGAAATTTTAAAACACTTTGATGCTATGTTGATAGCTTTTTATAAACTGAGCCTGCTCTATGAAATTTTTCAGCTGTGGCTTTATGCATTTTTTTCATTTTCAGTGGACTTGTCCTTTGGAAGTTATTAAGTATATATAAGCTTTTTTAGAAAAATCAGTAATTTTTCTTACATATCAATTTGTTTCCGCCTATAATCTACCCTTGAACTAAATCGCGAAAACAAAAAAAAATACAGAAGAAAAGAAATGCTCTGAGAAAAACACATGAAGTCTTTTCTCCCGCTAACATTAGGCGTTTTTTTGGAAGTGTCTAAATTTTATTTGCTGCCAAAAATTGCCCATCCGTGATTATCGCCCCATGTCATGTTATCAATGACGGGCGTGACTTTTTATCTATTTTGGCAAACTGAATAATCGGAACTTACAGCTGATTATAGACTGCCCCGGTAATTTCAACGCATTATTTTTCTTACTTCCAAGATATCTGTTTAGAAATTTGCGGATCAGGACAAATGACGCCGCTGCATATAGTCCGTATTTAAAATAATAGTTTATTGTTTTTCGAATGATATAGATCTATTCGTTCATTTAAGATGACATGGCTCTCATGGTTTCTACAATTTAAATTTAAGCGTGAGATTTTCCGCTTTATTTTTTAGTTCAATAAAATTCAACTATTGTGACAAAGAAAAGGAACAAATGTTTTCTCCAAACAATTCTTCTGATGCTTCGTTCGCTCTTTTTAATGAAAATTTAACTGAGACCTATTTTAAAAATGTTGCATAGTTCACAGTCAGTTCTTCTCCCACACAAACTTTCATCAGCAATTCATAAATTGCAACAGATGTTGCATCGCAAATTTCTTAATTCAAATGTATTTGCAACATGTGGATAATAAGAGTGAAGCAAAATTGAAAAATATGTTAGAAGCAAATTTTATTATAACAGAAATGCACATAAACACAACAGAAAAAATACAGAATTTAAAAACAATGCACCATATTTTGCAATAATTCATGAAGACCAAAATTTAATATATATCCCTATAATTTTTCTCAAATATCGGAAATTTTTGTAATAAAAGCAACGGTTTTAGTTTTGCCGATGTAACACGTGTTCATTTCAGCAGTAACTCCAAATAATAAACTTCTTAAATGCAAACACTGAATTTGCTCAACACATTGTATCTATTTTAAAGATATGAAAGGCCTCAGGCCACATGGCGCAAAATGAGAATTATGTCTCTTTAATTTTTGCCTCTTTGAAAAGAATGCATGTAGTTCTGAATTTATGAAATTCAAAAATTTCTTGACGCCTAAAGAAATGGGCTCAAGAAACGGGCTATCAATCAAAATCCCGAGGTTTGTGCCTCAAAAAATATGCGGTTCATTTAAAACATCTTGATAACTCCTTCAAAATACGAAGTTTTTTTTCAAAAATTGAACAGATCTATCTGCACTGAACTTGTTTTCTTAGGATTTTTGTCAGTTAGTAGCCTCAATATATCTTTGAATTAGTTCTTTCAGTAATTTTCGTGTTATGGTTGTTGAAGAAACTATGTCAAAGTGTTCATTTTGTGAACTAATTTCACTATTTTTGTTCTAGTTTTGAGCGTAGTCCTAGTTTGATCACGAATCATGCGTGAAATAGTCTTCATTACGCGTACAGATGAGAGTAAGTTTCCGACTTTCAAACGTGAAGAGGGAACTAATTGGGATGGGGAATTAAACACGACTAGAAATCAAGAAACTAGTTATAGAAAAAATTGCTTCTCAAAAGATTAAATGTTTATTTAGCCGAAAATATTCAGGCCCACAATGCAATTAGCCGAAATATACCTCAGCTGTATACGTAGCAGAAATTTTAATCATTGAAATTTTGTGTTCAATTAATAGCAAAATCATCTAAAATATCAGTTGAGTTGTCTCAGCTCGTTTGATATTTAAGTAAATGATCCTCAGGAAGAGCTCATTTTCGGCTAATTGGCGTGTGGGCTAACTGTCGTGTGCTCCACTTGTTGGGTTGAGAACATTTGGTGAAGAGGTATCGCAGCCGCAATGTGCAATCATTTCCTAGGAAAAGGGACTTCGGGAACTGGGAAAAATAATTGGGCATTTAATCAATATACCCTAATTCATATTTAACAACTTCCTATGAAAAATTTACGCAATGTCTTTCATTCGGGGTTATTATTTATGCATTAGGGTATTAATTAATGCATTACGTGCAATTGTATACGGGTATAATTATTCTTTGGTGGGTTTGAGTTCTTTTTAATTTGGGTGAATTTGTGGTGTGTGTTGTTGTTTGACTAAAATGACTGCTTTAAATTTTCAGCCCTATATATAACATTGGCAAATTTTGCTATATTTTCAGGTTTCGCGATTTTATGGCGTACAGTTTTTGATTTTTTTGCTAAATTCATCGCCAGTGATCAAAACTGCAGAGTTATCTTAATACAAACTATAAACGAAATGTTCAAATGTTTGCAATTTTCTTTTGCTCATTAAACGGATATTTTTATAAGATGATCTGAAACGAGCTTGTGTGATTTAATCTCAAGTTGTTAAGAACGCTGACAGACAAGAACAGCAAGTGCAACTTCGTTGCTGAATTCCATAGTCAATAACTGAGCGAGAAAAACTATATTTGTGTTACTGCTCTTCAATTTGAAAAATATCCGACGCTCGCAATATAATAGTTTCTAGCCCTCCTCCCTCCACGAATCCAGGGTCACTGTAGGCTGTTGAAAATTTGATCGACTATAGTTGTTTATTTTGAACAAGTATTAATATTTTTGAACGGCAACCAAAAGGAAAAGGTGCAAAAGTATATTTTCACACTGACAATTTTTCTTCGTTCATACTTTTATTGAGAAAAAAAGAAGCTGTAGATGATAATTCTTGATATATGAACTGATATAAAAAGTTTTTTATATAACCAAAAGCGAACGAAAACTTATATTAGCCATTTTTATAATAGCCATTTTATAATAGCCATTTTTATAATAGCCATTTTATAATAGCCATTTTATAATAGCCATTTTATAATAGCCATTTTATAATAGCCATTTTTATAATAGCCATTTTTTATAGACTTTTAGAGCCACTTGACTTTTAGTGATATTCTTAGCTTCATGCAGCTCAATTGTTTCATACCCAAGGTGTTTATTTTTTGACGTTTAATCAGTTAGTCTTTTCAAAAACCGGGGAGAATCAGTGAACTTTAAATAGCTTTTTATACTGTCATAGGCAAACAGTAAAAATCTAGAATTTTCCAAACATAAATCTTTTTAGTCCAAATATTGGTCCCAATTTTCAATTTTTTTTTACTAATGGTTTATTTTTAAAATTTTGATATTTGAATTTTTTATTTTTTTTTATTTTAAACTTTTTACTTCAAATATGGGACGATGCACTGTTATTTTGTGAAATTTTGAGTTTACATGAACTCATTTAATTGGATTCATTTTATATATAATGATTTTTGTATGATTTTTAAGTTTTACTTAACATTTTTTCCTAAATATTACAACTGAGTGTTTTAAATATGTGTTTAAGGCTTAGTCAACTTTTCACAGAAAGTTGTTGCTTCTAAAGCTTTTTGTTATTTTTTGTCAAAGTGTTTACCCCTTGTTTTTTATCTGTTTTGTTTTTAATTTTTAAAGTTTTAATTAACAATTTTTTCTCGAAAAATAACATTTGACTGTGTTCTCTCAACTCTGCTTAGATATGCTTGGGCGACAAAAGCGCGAAGATTTTTGTTTTCATTTTTTTTGTAATTTCATAACAACGTTTTCTCCTCTTAAATCTAGCTGGTTTTTTAAAAATTTTTGATGGTTGCATATTTTACATTTTATAAAAGTTACATGTTGTATGTATACAACTAATTAAACGAAAAAAAATTTTATGGTACATTCTTGTAGAGAGACCTAATTAATATCGGTCCTATTATTTGAGGTAAGGATCACTCAAAGTTCAAATGATTCGCAAAAATAACCCATATTTTTTTTGTTATTGAAAAATAATTAAAGATTGCAGGAAAAAATTTGGAATTGGCGGATTTTTCTTGGAAGCAAAAGAATAATTCTGAAGCAAAATACGCGCGTTCAGTCTATAGTTTTCATTAGGCGTGGTTGTGTTGCGGCCAGACGTTATAGAACCAAGCTACCCAGTCACATCTGCTGGTGGTGTGGCAAAATCCTGGTATTCTACTCGTCCACCACTGTTGTTCTTTAGCAACGAATGAAAACTTTTGTTAGATTTGGTTTAAAAATCTCCATTTGCTACCAAGAAAAGTCATCATTCCAATTCAAAATGTTTGTAATTTAGAAAAATTAACATTAATACTTTATTCGAAGCTGCTAGGCTATAATATTATTCGTACCTCTGCGGGCACACAAGTTGAAATTATGAAGTGCTGGTTGACATCTTTGTTTTCCCACTAAGCTGTGTGGGAACGTGAACAAGCGGAAAAGTACCAAATTATGATAAAAACACCAACGTGTGCGTTATAAAATGCCGAAAGTCGGCAGCACCAGAAGTCAAGATGCCAGAAATTGCTGTATAAATAGTCAGAAATTGGCGTTCAAATGACGTGCAAGTTGCGTGTTTTAAGCAAGGTTATGTAAATCTGCAGAAGTGACTTTGAAATTCTGGCTTTACATCTGTAACCGCTACGCGGTTCTCGCTAAACGCCAGAATTTCTCAGTAACTTCAAGCAGCGTCACATAACCTATACTCAAGACTAGTTTGCGATTCTAACTGCGCACAATTATCACCGCTATTTTTTAATATAAAAAATAAGAGAACTTCATTTTCAGTTTTAAATTTCAGCACGAAAGATGAGATGGAGGAGTGTGAGGATACTGTGATCAAAGTGAGAGGATTACCCTGGCAAAGCTCAGACCAGGATGTTGCTCAGTTCTTCAGAGGTCTCGATATTGCAAGGTGACAAAATGTCATAACTTTTCTTAACATTTGGACCCCCTCCTTTCAACCCAAAACCCCCGTCACGACACGTACCATTGTTGTGTACTAATCCCTAAACTCTTCATCCTAACCCTTGGTTATTAATTTTACACATTATATGAAGAAATGAAAGCGCGAGTGGTGCTTTTCACGAGCTTGCTTCAGGTTGAACTTTAACCAAAACATTTTACTATAGTCTATGATTTTAAGAGATTTCAAAAACTGATAATAACTTGAAGTTTCAGTGGTCAGCCACTCAGGAATAACTGACAAGGGCAATAATATTATGAGCTTAGAGCTTACATCATATCAAAATAAAACATTTTTTTAAAAAAAAAATAGTCAGTGAGTATGCTGATGTAGGTTTTTTGTGTAGCAAGTGACACACTTCAAATATAAAAACAGCACACAATTTGGGTGAGTCAATTTTGATTTTAATGATAACATTACTTGCACATTTTCAATTAATGTTCCCGAAATGTCTAGTAAACGGTAATATTTACTCTAGAAATTTTAAGACTTCAAGAGGTAATCAAAATGGAGAAAATGTTACAGCAGATAACTCGATTAAAAAACGCATGCTTTCGTTGGTAGTATTTTAAAAAAGAAAATTTGGGTGACGCCTTAACAAATAAACGTACCAAATTGTAGGAATTTCAATTAATGTGATTGGTTGAGAAATTTAAAACACTGTACTGTTATGCGTTCAATTAGCTTAAATTGGACATAACCTATTTATAGATCATATTTTTACCGCATCTGGTCATGCCTCGCGGGGCGTGACCATGCCTCAGTGGCCCGTGAGACCTGATATGAATCTATCACAACCGAACGTGAGAGCATTTTCCTCCCGAAAAAAAAAGTTTTTTTCTCTTTCGGTTTTTCGCGATTTCTGAGCAAAATTAAGTTAACATTCATATTATATTTTAAAACATGGAAAATTTGTTGAGCAAGATGCCAATCAGAAAAAAAATCTCATGTTCTCAATTGTGATTAGCCAACAATAAAATTTCTATATTTTTATACGTCTGTCACTTTTACTAGCGCCAAAAATCTGAATTTAAACGGTTTTCTTTAAACGGTTTTTGAAAAAAAAAATACAATAAGATATGTTATATAAGAAGAAATAGACCAAAATCTACGCCTAATCAAAACGCAAATAGACTGAAAGAGCAGCAGCGTAGTTTTTGCCCATTTCTAAAGAAATCGCAGAAATGATCAAAACTGAGGCACTGAGCTACATGATTTATTTTTAAGACCACGAATAAGTAAAGCAGAGCGTGAAAATATAAAAATAATTTTTGTTATTTGTCTTCAATGTTGTTTTTTTATATATGAAATGTTTACGCAAGTCGGACACTTTTAAATTTTGTCCAAATGCTTTTGTTTCAATCTCAAGGTTCTTAGTTGCGTATTTAAGTGGGGGTTATTCGTGGGTACTTTTCGTGGGGGTTTAATTCATATCAGAATCAGATTGGGTAATTTTGGTGACAGTTTTTTTTGCTAGACCTTTTCTTCAAAATCTGCCATTATAAAATTTTGCATTGCAAAAATTTTATTTAAAACTTGCAGGTGAGCATTTTAATGAAAATTGAACTCATACTCATTAAGTCCAATGAGTTTTGTGGTCTGTATTGCTATTGATAGCTTGCGAAATAGCTACTGTTTTTTGAATTATCCAACAATTTTTTGCATGTTATTTTCTAAGCTGGTTTCATTTTGTAGCTCATGATAATGACAAAACACAATGAAGTAACTTATTTTTACGCCTTATAATAATCAAGCTTGATTGACCTCTGCTCAATTCAAAATTTATTAATTTTAGATTTAACAAGGAAGCTCGGTAATTTGCATTTGCACATAATGTTCCGAACCCGTTCAACAACCTTTCAAAAATTAAAATACTGTTAAAATTAATCGACTTAAATGACTTAATAAAGTAAAGAAGTCTGTCAATTTTTAGTCTACGGGACAAGAAAAAAAACAAACTCAGATAGCAACGACAAGCATTATTTACATCTACAAAACAATTTTTTTTTGAAAAAAGTACTTAATAACAAAGTCTAAATAGCCCCCAAAGAAAACCTAAAATAAACAACAAAAATATGTATTTTACAAGACAAAACTTGTAACCAATCTTTAAATTGGCAAGAACTTGCGTAAGAATACTGAAAATGTGAACAAAAACAACGGTCCGACAAATTCGGTCAAATGATTGCAAAATTTTGAACCCCGAGAACTGCATGGAAGAACGAAATTCACAAAAAAACTTAAATTATATATTTTACGTTGGACGGGCTTTCTAATGATAACGCTCACAAAACCCTTTACTATGAATACATTGATCGGTCATAATTGACTGAGCAAAAAACCCATTTGATTATATAGTTCCTCCCCCACTAAAGTGGGGCGGAACAATTAAAGCAATCTTTATTAGGGCTTTGTTTTTTTGACTAAATTTTCTTTTTCGTTTGCCAGATTTTGGTCAGATATAATTGAATTCGTGACTTAACCTGTTGCCAGTTATTTTTGCATCGTGTTCACTGCAGTTAAATACATATTGAACACTCGATGAAAAATACAGACAAAGTCATTTATGTATTTATGCATCTTTATGTATTCTAACATCGAATTTGAATTAGTTTCCATAATTTTGCCATCATTTGTATAAAAACATGAACAATTAGTGGAAAGTAAACAGATGGCCCGATATTGTTTATTTTGAGACTGGAATGAAAAAGGTTAAGGTGTTTGCACTGTTCCCTTTTGTTCAACCTCCCCTCATAAAAATGTGCCCTCCCCTCTTGCTCTCCCTGTTCCAAATGATAAATCTATCAGCAGAGAAGCAATATATTTTGCAATTTTCTCTATCACCAATTTAATCAGATACTAAGAGACAAGGAAATGAGAAAAATGAGAGGATTATTGCCTTTCAGACATTTTTACCAATAATTTCTATGTCCCACAATCATATCCAACCAACACCCCTCCCCCACAACCCCTTTACTTTTATATATACACAGACACATAATGCACTTTTACCTATATACACGTTAGCCGTTTTTTTTCTGATGAAATTTTTATCATCTATATGTAAATTAAATGTTAATCCTCATGTCAGCTTGAAAATTTTTATTCAAATTGAGAGTTTACCGAACCAAAAACGGCCCAAAAAGAAACGATTTATTTTTAGCAGCACTTTTTGTTCCTAAGTTTAATCGAAATTTTTTTATTATCATTATTTCTTTGCCGATTTACTCAAAGTTGTTTTATAGTATCAAAAATCTGCTGACGTAAATTGGAAACTTAAAAGTTCTATAAAACGTGACATTTGCCCTTATTTAGTCGCGTCTTTTATAACCATAAAAATTAAGCCCCATTTTACCCCGGTACAAAGTTACAATTCGAGCGTCATAAAATTTTACCAAAATAAGGTGGGTGTATATTATTTTTTTGCCCATTTTCTGTTTAAAATTTGGAAATACGAGAGGTATTAGAAAACAAATCCGTATACCCAACAAATGACGCGTGTAAAACGCCAACCTGTACAGAAAACTTTTTTGTTTACCTGTTTTATTTTTGTTGTTTTTCGTTTATATTTAGCTAACTAGTTGAGACGGGACTATTTTGGTTTTCATTGACATATGGAAAAGTTGTTCCTTGAAGTTAGGAAAAATTTACTCGCTCCAGTTATTCTAATACCGAAATTATCCTACAGAGTCTGTTATTTTAGTCGTTAAAATATTAAATCGTCTATTGCCGTATACCTATTTGTCAAAAATAAACTGAACAATTTCCTCTGAATTTTCAAAATTTTTCCCAATTTTCTTTCAACTCTTTGTTATTCAAACTTGTTGAAAACTTCATCGTTTGTTCATTAAACAAAAGGTGAGAGCGTTTTTATTGATAGAAATCAATTATCAATTTACTATTTAAACGTGTGCTTTTTAAAACAATATAGAACATTTGAAATTTTGATGAAATATTAAATAATGTAACTACAAATTTTTGTCAGATTCAGCAATTTCATGGACATCAAGTCCCATAATAAAAACAAGCAAATATTTCTACTGAGGGAATTTTGGAAATTTGCAAGGCAAGTAGATTTTCTGTGTCCCAATTTTTTCAAGTTTCTGAGCAATTTAACTTTTTATTTAGCAGTTTTTTATAAAACTTTACACTTTATAAGAAATTTTTGAATAATTTTGGCAAAAATGCGACCATTCTTTCTTCAGCAAGTATTTTTCATTAAATATTTCGAGAATTATGCTATAATTAACAGCATTACTGTAAAAATAACTAATCAGCAAGTTCATTTTTGTTTTTGGCGAAGCAACAGAAGCAATTTTCACGCTAAACTCGAATCACTTTTAATTTGTGATCGGATTATTGAATGAACAAAAGATCACAGGGAGTAAATTGGGTGTTATATGACACAGGGTATTTTTGCACTGGGTATATTATGTTACCAAATTTTATAGGGATGGGGAGGGTGTGTTAAACATTTATAGGGCAAACTTCCTGAGCCATTAGTTAAAACAATCAAAGTGGGGTGGGTGTTCTTTTTTCTTTTTTCAAGGAAATTTACAATCGATATTACAATTAGATAAGAGAAACACATTTTTACTGTCTTGCACTTTTGTTGCTCTTTGTAACACTAAAGCAACTTATACTTTCGATGCTTTTTCTTACATCTCTTTTTACAACTCTTAATTGCTTTTACTTTTTATCTCTTTTACCGCTTTTTGCTTAAAATCTCTTTTTCTTGCTCTTTTGTAACTCTATATAGTCGAATTATATTGTATTCTTGTCTTGAACGTGTGTACAGTTTTAGTTAGAAATCAAATACATTAAAGTCGGTTCTGTTTAAAACATTTAACATTTCGGGTGGGGTGAAAAAGTCAGACAGATTAGATGCTTAAGACGGTCTAGAATTTCTGTTTTACCGGGAGTCCTTCTTGGGTAAAAGGAATTGGGCTAATTTCATTCGATTGCTTTTAAGTTGTCCCAATTTCTGTAATGAATTCTTCAACTTATTTTATTGTGAAGGAACTGCAAAAATGTTGCTGCTTCAAAGGTTTGTCAATTCAAATATTTTCCATAGCTTTTACTATAAACTTTTTCAAGTTAGGGTGAGGATAATTGTTTGTTCTTTCGATTTTATCTAAATCATTATCATACACACACTGTTTGCTGCTAGGAAATTGCTGATTAAGATATTGATCATGATTCTTTTTAAAAAAGTTGTTTTTGTAGATTAACAACTTAATCGTAACGACTATTTAAAAGACATCAAACAAAAATTGTTCACTAAAACATCCAAACTGGAAAATTTCAATGCTTTCACAGAGCAGTCTGTCATATTTTTTAAAGAAATTAAACCCGTTATTTTATATCGATGTTTACTTGTTTATAGGAAATTGTTTATGGGTTTGTGTTTGTGTTTGAGCAGAGGTGGAGTGGCACTGTGTCTGAATCCACAAGGGAGGAGGAACGGAGAGGCTCTGGTGAGGTTCTCATCCACTCAACACAGAGACATGGCACTCATGAGACACAAGAGGCATATGGGGAACAGGTTAATACACCCACACATACATACATACACATAAATGCATACACACACATACACACATACACACACACACACACACACACACACACACACACACATACACACACGCGCGCGCGCACACACGCACATACACACACACACACACACACACACACACACACACACACACACAACACACTTTAGGAGTTAACTTTGGGACTTGGCGCTAGCCCGAGTCGAAAATAAAAATGAATCTAGATGACATTTCGCTCGAGATAACACGATTCTTCTCAGGAGCTTCTTTTAGGTGTTTTTCAAGCAATTCAAGGATTTCTGTTCATAGGTGTAAAAGAATAACGAACAAACTACAAACAAAGTTTTGAAATTAGATCACGCTCTATTCCATTTCATCATAAAGTGCATTAATTTGGATATAAAATGATAAGAATGGTCAATGTTTAGGTACATAGAAGTTTACAAGAGCAGTGGGGAGGACTTCATGAAGATAGCGGCAGATCCGAACAACGAAGCCATTGGTTTCCTATCACACGGAGACAATATCATCATCAAAATGAGGGGACTCCCCTTCACTGCTACAGCTGAGGATGTGGTTAGTTTCATTTAAGTTTGTCTCGGCTGTCGTTTACTTTTTGTTCATACAAAAATTAAGAAAAATTCTTCATAGTGAAAATCATTTTGAAATTTCGATTTATGCCAACATGATATTAGAAAAAACGCGACATTATCTGATCGAGGAACATTTTTTTTGCTAATAATAGCTAAACTTGAATATGCGTGATTGCGAAACAAAATTGAATAATAATGAAACAATAATTTCTTTGCTATATTTCACACGAGACTTCTTGTCGTTACTTTTGTGTACTTAAATAAAGCAAAATGAGCATAAAGTAACAACAAAAAATCAATCTTCTCTAATTTATTCACACGGGTTCCCTTCTTCAGATCTTGTTATTTTGCCTCGGAATTGTTTTTATTCAAATGCAAAACTTCAACTGCTTGTCGTTTAAGACTGTAAAACGTTGATAGCCTTTTGAGCTGGCGTTGAAATACATTCTTTTTGCCATACCTTAACAAAAATACTTATTTTGCAAAGTGAAATTGAACTTACGTCAGAATTGTCTTTACAAAATTAGGTTTAACAGGATAGGTTGCAAATAATTTTTAAAATCTTTGAAAAAATTGAATACAATTTTATTTTTGATATGAACATAAGCAAAAAATGATTATTTTTAAAGATCTGAGGTTTAGTTAATGTGAAATATCTAATGAATTAAAAGAGTTTTTTGCTACTCAACTAATTTTCGTTTATATGTATGAAGCAGTTTTGAAAATCTTTCAAACTGAGTTTTTCATTATAAATTTTTATTTAGTTACGAGAAAATAAAAAGTCAACGGGGAAATTCAACAGCCCGCCATAATTGATCGATAAATTTGGTATTATAGTGATCTTTTTGTAGCTGCTTATTTCCTGCTCTGTTTCGGAATTTATCATTGTGACACCAAAAAAATGAGATTACAACAGTTTTGGAAAAAATGTTGGAGCTCTTAGAAGAGGATAGATGCAAATGATTGTCGTGGTCTCAAGCACGAGTAACAAAAACTTTATTATTTAAATAATTGAATTCAAAAGGGCCTAAATGTACAAAATTTCACGGGTATTTATAGTCCGTATATGGCAAGTACTAGTGCAGTTTTTTTGTACTTAACACATTGTTCTCCCTACCCGAGAGCATGCCATTTCTGATCATGGCGGAGAGTTGGTTTCTAATCATATCTGGTGGTGGGAAGGTCGAATCTATCACACAAATTTATGGTTTATGTACACTGATAAACTTGTGGTATGAACAAAATTGAATCGATGATTAGATTCAAATTAGAAGCCATTATTCAATTTCACTTCACCAAACATCAGGTAAGAAAGTTTTCTTTATATATCGAAGTTTTAACTTAGGTTGCTAAGTTCGCCACTTCCCGATATATCACATCCTCCCTCCTTTTTTAAGCAAGTTTGTAGGAATAGCTTCTCCAAGTCTTTCTGGTTTTTTTACTTTGCTTGAAGTTCTCGTGGCCACTGAAGGTTGTTCCCCTTCAAATACTGAGGTTTCTTCAGTAGAGTTGGGTGATGCCACGTCTACGTCGTCCCTACTGCTCTCAGACTGTGAGTCAGTAGATTCAGTCTTGATGTCGTCAGGTTCCAGCCGTGCAATTTGGTTGTCACTAACAAGCACTGTCTTGTTTGAATTCTCCGGCTGAATGAACGAAGTGTTCATTCCTGTACAGATAATGAAAGTAGCTGGAATCGTTGTTGAACTGTTCGTCGGTTTGAAAAAGACTCGTTCACACAGATCAAAATCAGTGACTGGTGGAAGTCTTACTTTGCGTCCCAGTAGCAGTTCTACAGGAGTTTTGCCCCGCGTCTTGGAATTGTTCCGATGTGTCATCAAAGCCCGCTGTAGGAAATCGTCGAATGACACATTCAGATTTGGACTCCAGGCTTGAATAGTCCGTTTCACTGTTTGGACCGCTCGTTCAGCAATACCATTTGCTCTTGGATGGTAGATGGGAGATTCCATCTTTTTAATCCCCAGTGATTCACACCATTGCTTTAGGTCACTGCTCACAAACTCAGGACCATTGTCTGATAGTAATATTCTTGGTATCCCAAATCTTGCAAAGATTTGACTCAATCGCACCTTCACTGTTTGTGAGGTTCAATTTCCCACAGGGAAGGCTTCTATCCAACCTGATCCCGCGTCTACTATCCCTAAGATATTACCTTGATCCTTAACGTAGCCCCAGTCCATGTGGAGTCTTTCCCAAACTTCAGTTTCCCGCCAAGTAGATACTGTTTTCCCCTGGCTAGGACTGTTTTCTTGGCATTCCTTACATTTACTAACATATTGAAGAACATCTTGACTGATGGCGGGCCACCAAGCCATCATTCGAACCGCTGTTTCAGTTGCATTTTTGCCTGGGTGAGTCTCATGAGCTTTGGCTATCACCATGGGTCTTAGTTTGGGTGGAATGAAAGGCACAACTCCTCGAAAGAGGAATTTAATTTTTTAGTAACACAAAGAAAATTAAATTAATTATGAAAATGATATAATTTAAATGCGATACTGAGCTCAAAAAATCAATTTTATTTGGTTCGTTCAAATTTCACGAGCGTTGATACCTGACAACAAAAAACTTCTAATGTTCTAAAACAAAGAATGACTTGTTTTAAATGTTTAAAAGGATTTGTGAAAACATCTTTTTGCCATTTATTTTTCTAATATGTTGTCATTGTCCTATAGCTACTTATTAAATTACCTGGACTTTTTTAAACGACTTTTTTAAATCAATTTGACAAAAATCAGATTTTTGCGTGCTCAAATAGATCACTATGCAAACCACCTTCTTACAGACCGTCGAACCAGTTTCTGAGAATGCGATTCACCAAATCCACCAAAAATGTTACGGTGCAAAGTGCGGTTCTTAATCTTAAAAGTTTGCACCCCCCATCGCTGAACCCCCCCCCCACTCCGCCCCCTCACAGTGCAAACCACTGAGACCCAGCTGGGTACTACCGAAGCCAAATAATCGCCGGTCGTTTGATAGCAATTCGCCCGACGTTAGTCGGTTATGTTTGAATTGGTTCTAATCAGAATGTATTCTGGTCTTGACCGTAAGCTAGGATATTTTTTAATTATGAAACAAACATTTCAAGAGGAGCCAAGATTTGCATATTATCGTGCCAACAGTTATTCTGGCGTTGTAATAATGCAATTTTGAGAAATCACTCCTCTGATTTAATTGAATCATCTTTTCTCAATTCAAAAATGTTTCCATTGCTCACACTAATTCATATTCTGTCCTATTTAATTAACTGCAAAATTCGAATAATTAACTGTTCCTGCAATGGACAACTTCGAGTTAGATAACCTTGGCTTGTAAAATTAAGATGTTATTTTACAAAATCCGAAATTTTTCACTTTGCTCCACATCCTTTACCCGTAATTCACATTTCAATGAAATTGAAAAAAAAAGATTTTTGATTCGCTCTATTTCCAGACCGAGTTCTTCGGAGAAGACTTGCCAATAGTAGGAGAAAAAGAGGGCATCCTTTTCGTGAAGTACCCAGATGGCAGGTCCACAGGGGACGCCTTTGTCCAGTTCACTTCAGAGGAGCTGGCCAAGGAGGCTCTCAAACTGCACAAGACTAATATCAGAGACAGATACATTGAACTCTTCAGGTCAACTGCAGCTGAAGTTGTTCAGGTCAGAATAAATTGGAATAAATATGTTCGCAAATTCTGCTCGTTTCTTTCTCAAACTCGTCGCTTTTCATCGCATTATTGTGTAAAGATTTTTTTGAGGTAAAATTTTTGCAGCATTTTAGTCTAATTTGTTAATAAGATTCAGAAAATTTCTCAACCCGGATGCTGGGTTGTCACTGATTAGTTGGTTGATCACCAACAATTTAAGTTCGCATATTGAACTGAATCTGAGTTTTAGCTTCTCAATCACAAAACGCCATCAAGTTCCATCAAAAAGGCCTTAAATCCAACACTTCTTTCAAGGCGTGTATGGGTGGATAACAAGTCAAAACTATTCTCAGAACTCTAAAAAAACTTTTCATTACATCTAAGACTGTTAGAGTATACACTCTAGTTAGTAAGTTGTGATCATAAGATGGAGCTTGAAATGATAGCTCAATAAAAGAGAGCATAGTAAGACTCTCGCAATGTGGAACAGTTGGATCAGTGGAGAGTACAGGATTGCAATCAATTAAGAAATTGTGAGGGTCCCAATTTTTACTCTCACTATAATGGTGTTGACATAGAATCAACATAACGAGCAAAGAGTTGCTCTAATAAAGACAACCCGACAAAAACTGTGACACTAAATTGACTGACATCAAATTTTTGTTACTGTGTGTGAGTAATTGTACCAAATTTTGCCCTAAATGACTACTTTCTACTTCGATGTACTGAATAGCAAATTTTTATTCAATTACCATTTCAGGTCATGAAACGCTTCTCAAACCCCCCGTTGCTTCCAAATGGCCCCCCACACATGAATGGGGCAAACCTACCCCAAATACACAATCTCAATTCCCCCCACCATATGGCACACCTGGGCGGAATGGGTGGATTGAATCCACCGAACCTTGCGGCGCTCCACAATCTGTTGCCCCTTTTGATTCCACCCTCCTCCAAAAGCTGTCTTCTGTTGAGGAACCTGCCACTGACTGTGAAGGTGGAGGACATCATTGCGTTTCTGGGTGATCACGCCGAGTGGATACGACCTGCTGGAATACATATGGTGCTTAACCAACAAGTAAGTGCCCAGTGAAACAAAACAACCCAGTAAAAAAAAGATTGATAATGTCTGCTCATATTGACATTATCAAAAAAAGTTTGATAATGTCTGCGTCCTTGATAAGATGCTTAGTATCTTTTCCGTTTGTGCCTCCCAGCACTAACCCAACCCCCCCCCCCCCTCAAAGTGTACGTGCCATAATGAGTTATCATGTAATTTGTAAGTTATATCTGAGAGTGCATAATGACAGGGGGACGGGGCGGAATCCGTTCTTTCTTTCTCTTCCATTTCAATGCCTATTTAAGCTTGGAATCTGGCCGTGCTAATAATGTGCCCAAAATGTATTACTTTAGAAAGGTTATAAATTCTGAACTGTTAATTTTGTGCATCTCAGGGTCGACCGAGTGGCGACTGTTTCATCCAAATGCACTCCGATGTCAAGGCAGCCGCGGCCGCCCTCGCCACCAACTGCAAACCCATGAATGACCTCAAAGTACAAGTGACCCAGTGCTCACCTGATGAAATGAACACTTTCTTTGTCGAAGGTGCGTCCTTGACCCTTGACCTACTACTGAACAAACAACTGGCAGCTTCTTCTGGTTTGGGTTCTGCTGCTAGTCTGGGCTCTCTTAATCATCACCATATTTCACCCTCTTCTCTTGCAAATTGTCATTATAACCCACAACCACCAAATGCAAACGCTTTCCCTTCTATGCTTATTCCCGCTCCCATTTCCATCCAAAATAGTCTCAACAATATCAACAACCCGTTAACCACAAACTCACTAATTGCACAACAACACCTTTTGACATCTGGCACTGCTGCTAACAACCTCAATGGTTGCGGGAACCTAGTGACGTCACCAATTGTAGCCCCCGGGGGTCACGCTATGGACTGCAGTGGGTACCAAACCATAGATCATGGTTCCTCGTCAACTGCGACACTTATGGCCATGGGGGGTGTTTTGTGCCCAACTGCGTTTGCTACAAGCACCCCACCCTCCTCCCCCCAACAGAATGGAACCCTGACAACCACAACTACAACTGCGGGTGCTTCGACTGCTGTGGTTCCTCCGGGTTCTATTGGTACGAGGGTTTCTAGCTACTCTTTCGCTTCCCTTTTCTCTAAATACCTCTTTCACTTGCTTTCTTCACTTTCCTTTATTGACTGAAACTATTTCCTCATATTTAGCCTATCTTCACCAAGCTCTGATCTTCCGATCTAAAATAGCCCATGTAATCCGAGATGTTATCTTTTCGACGTTTGAGAGGTACCGACAGACTACAGAACATTGTGGCTTTTAGAGCTCCCTTAAGAGGAGTTGTGAAGTGGTTATTAAAGCCATAGTGTTGTTAAACTAATTTTCGTAGGCTATATTTTTACAAAAAGAAACTGTTTCCTTTTTCGCCGTGAACCACTGTTTTTAAACCATATGTTGTGCTAACAGACTAATGCTTGCCTTTGAACTGAAATTGATTGGTATAGCAAATAGCCTAATACAAGCTGGCCACTCTCTAAAAGTTAAATATACCACAATTTACAAAAGTTATGGACACTAGCAAAATTTTGTTTGGATGTAAATGTATTCTGGCAATTTTACCGTTCTCTAGGAAGCATGATCTGAAAAAATTCCAAAAACAACAATAATTTTTGCCTTGTGACATATTTGAGATAAATATTTAGGACTAAGAAGACTTCGTGTATAAAATTTACGGACTGATGGTGAACTCAATTTTCCCAGTGAAAATTCATTGGGTTTTTGTTGCCATAGTTTTCTCAGGTAGATTTTCCTCAAAGTTTAATTAACTTTTAAAAAAGTCAAAAACCTAATATTCAAAAAAATTAAAATGCCTTTACGGTTTTAAAAACAGTTTTCACTTCAGTTATAAATTAGAATTTTTCTTAATTTTAAACAAAAATTTAAATATGGTATATTAATTTTTGTATAGGATTATTTATTTTGGACGTGTTACCCTAATAGATTAATACTTGCTCGCTGATAGTCTCAGTAAATATTCAACAATACACGTGACAGTATTACATACGTAATTTTTTCAGAGAAATTGTTGATTGCCATTGCTTTTTTGGCCCGGTGTTTTGCTCTTAATACTTTGGTGAATCTGGGAAGAAAGTTTGCTAGTAGTTCAATTCAATTTCAAATTCGTTATCGAGAAAATGTAGGGATAATTTTTTTTAAAACGTCGTTTTTTGCTATTTGAATCAGTGTTTTAAAAATTTTGGTAGTAAGTTCTAACAAAAGAACTGAAGACTAAAATTTTTGTCGCTACAAACTACAATCATATTTTATAATACTTCTTTCTTGTAACATTATAGTAGTTACTGTCTCAGTTCTCAAGAAACAGAAAACACTCTTTCGGGAGTTTTAAGAAAAAAAATTCACTGCAAGAAGAATGGAAATTATTTTTTTTGCTACAGAATTTATTGTACAATGCTTCAAAATTATAATTGCTTTTTTCTGTAGTTTTTATTTGGAAATATTAGCATCATTTGTTCATTTATAGGACGAGTGAATTTACTTGGACTGGCTATTCATATCCGTTTTTGATCTTAATAGTGTGGAGGACGAGTTTCCAAACTGATTTCCTTTTCGCTGTAATTTTTTGCGGCGTTTTAACGATTTAAGGTTATTGAAAAAAAATCATTTATGTTTTTGCAAGGAAAATTTAAAAATGGACTGTGAAAATAGTCTGTGATGCCTCATTACTCGGCCAATGTCGAAAAATGATATATATATATATATATATATATATATATATATATATATACTCAATTTTGTCACTTTTTTAGTACTCAAGTTTTAAGATTAGAGCTCTGAGTCTGAGTGGAAACTAGTCACACTAAGCAAATTTAGTTTTCCTCGGATACAGTATCTAATTACCAAAATGAAAAAAAAACCTAATTGGTGATTAATTCCATAATAAATGTCCGTTTGGATAATAATTGCGGATTACGAAGACAATTAGCGGTTTTGTAATTACCCATAGCATTATTCACAAAAGCAGTTAAATCTTTGCATTTGGTTGCAAGTAGCTACTTAAAATTGGGGCAATAAATTTTTAGGCTAATTAGATGCTCAAAACTATTTCCTTTCAACAGAACGCAAACTTTATTGAGTTTTGTTTTTTTCCCATTTATAATTCACCAAGATGAAAAAATGATTGACAAAAATTATTGCTACATTTTTCCACCTCTAATCGAAACTCACTCTCACGAACTAGCCAATAGCAAAACAAAAAGCATTACGTGGTAAATGTGCGGAAATAAACAAATTTCACTAAGTTTTGCGTTTTGTTGAAAGGAAATTGTTTTGAGCATCTAATAATCATCTTCATTTCTGAAACAAATTTTTGCCAATTACTATTCCAAATGAAAACATGATTGATTAAGTTTTTTTATTTATGAGTTTTTATTCTTACCTGACCAAATTGGGGAGAATAGAAACATATATTTCATATCTGGAAAACTGAAATGAACTGTTGAAAATTGATTTGTTAAACTGGTGATCTGCTGTTTTATAAACCTAGTCATGGTAACCAAGTTAATTGTTAATTCAAATTTGTATTTCTTTAAAAAATTTTAGGGATAAGTCTGACTTGGACAATTCAGTGCTTCAAATTTGTCTTTTGTTAAGTTGGCTTTTAACGCATCAGCGTTCTCGTGGGCATTCTTTTTGTACATTATTTATACAACGTGTTCCTAAATATTTCTAGATTCCATAAATGTCGAAAAACTCAAACATTTTTGGGAGAAATCATCTGTGTTAGCATACTTGAATTATTTTAGGTACAATTTCGCCGCCCTCTGCTCTCGCAGCTCCACACTTGTTCCCTTTTCCTCATCTCTTCCCAAATCTGTTCAACCCAAACACAGCTGCCGCTGCCAATGTACCCGCCCAGCTGGCAGCCGCCAATGCCCTTCTTTCGTCCTCCGCCTCCTCCCCCGCAGCCCTAAAAGCGCAACAGGCAGCAGTTACCAATGCACACCTAAACCCAAATCACCACTTGGTAAGATTTTTGTTTTGTTTTTATCACGACGTTAATTGTTCGATCGTGATACCGAATTGAGATAGTCATGATCAGGAGTGAATAATTTGAACTGTCACGTATAAATGGTAAAATCCTGGTTCACGACCAATCATTGTTATTAGTATTAAATTGTTGTTAGTAGTAAATTTTTCTTGCCACTGATTTATGAACCGTACAATGAGACGTAAAATTTTGAAATTAATTTTGAAATTTAATGTGGAAATTATATTTTCGTTCATTATTTTGCGATTAATTATTCTTTTTTAATTAAAAAATAGCGAAATTGACTTCAATCAAAATTTTGATGAATCATAAATTACTAAATTGTGAACTATACTCCCCAATGATCCAGAATTGCTTATCATGCAAGATCTTATAAGGGTTCATCAAAATTTTTTACCATGTAAGATCTTATGAGTCCTGTTGCCAATATTTTTTACCATGAAATATCTTATAAGTCAGTGTACGATTTGAAGATTTGATAATAAATAAAAATTGCAATATCACTGAGGTAAGCTTTCATGTGGAAATCAAAGTGTTTTTATAGATACCTCCGAATGCAAATGCAGTAGCAGCAGCCGCGGCCGCCATGTTTGGAATGAACCCACCGACAGGGGCGGGAGGGGCTGCAACCACAACCCCCTTCCACCAACAGCTCACTCCCCCGGTCTCACCCCACAGCTCCATATATGGTCAGCCCAACTTCACAGCTGTCAAGATGAAAGGTTTGCCCAGTGATGCCACTGTGCAAGATGTGATGAACTTCTTCAGTGATTATATTGTGAGTTGTATTCTGTTTCAGAAATGTGTCATTATATCCATATACGATAAAATGTTTAAAAAATAAATTTGGCCTGTCGACTAACAAGCAGTTAGTCCATCACTTCACTTATTTCATAATTTCAATTTCAATGTTCATATATTCCGCGTGCTCAAATTTTCATATAGCGGAAGACAGAACTTTGAATGCGTGATTTTTACGCAAATGCTTCTATTACTAAATCTGAAAATAACTTGAAAGACGGCGGTTTAATTGTTTCTGGAAACCGTTCTTGGGACTGTCATCTTGACAATAAAATTTAAAAAGGGTTTCAGAAAATGAAGCAATTGAGAAGAGCAAACCTGCGGTCCACAAAAATACCTATGAAGTATAATTTAGTGAAATCTTATGTCTTTCTAACAGTTTTTTATGCATCAAACGTTTGTCACCCAAGATCGAAACGTCTAGAGAATCTTCACTGGGTATGCAAGTGGATTAAAGGGCAATGAGATCTGAAAGACAGTTAAAACATTGAAATAGTTATATTTCACCGTTTTCTACCACCTAGGTATTACTTAATTCACTTTAACTCGTATTATGTATAGTGTGTATAATTGCGAAGGAGACGCTTTGACGGCCGTCCGAAGTTGATTATTTTTATTCGAGTTATTGAATATTACAATTATTATTTGACGCAATCAAATCATCTGCTTGGTTACTCGCCATATAAACACCCCCTATTATTCAAAAATGAAATTCCAGATTACTTAGAATCCAAACTTTAGATTTTAGTGCTGTTTTACAGTCACTCAATTCTCAACTACCGTTGAAAAAATGATTTTGAAATACGCTCCCATAAAATGTAGCGCTGCCAAAATCATGGATTATAAATATTAAATTCCATCAGTTCTCCGAGTTTTTTCAAATAAAACAAAGGTTTCAGAAATATTTGAGTTCATATTTACGAAAAATAGTTTTTTTCTTGATATAATTAGGCAGGTAGAGAAAATTAGCTTTATCGATTGACAGCTGGAACTTCAAGTGTCATTTTTTGTCAAAAAAAAACAAAATGCACTATGGTTTACTCATATGTTCCGTTTACTAACGCCCCATTTTTAAATAGCTGTTACTGCTAATCGCCATATTGCATTAGAAACAGTTTATATCAAAAAGCCTATCAACTATCTTTTTCGATCAGTTGGAGTAAATATTTAACTAACATTGTCCCTTAATAAATATATATATTGCTGGTTTTTAACAAGCAATATCAGAAGCAGAAACAGATGTACCCATATAATTTTTTATTCGATTATAAACAATACATTTAATAAAAATTAAAATTTTCAACTAACATTTATAATACTATTTTTTTTCTTTTTGGCTCTAAATTTGTTTTGGCCTCCGTTTGCGATTTTTCACTTTTTAATTTTTTGTCTGAATTTTTTTTCAATCATTCAGCTTGTTGTAATCAAAAATCATTTATTGCAATTTGTTATTAACGCATCTGTACGTAGTTTTAGCTGGTGATGTCCTAGAAAAATCATTGCAAAATTCATTATTTGTTGCAATGAAATTGGAATCGTTTTTCAGAAATTTGTTGATCCACAGAAAAGGGTTGTCCTGATTAACACTAAATTGGTTTTCGTTAAAAACTTAAAATTAATTCTAATTCCAAACTAAACCTAATAAATTTTGTTATTTTTTCAGATTCCGGAACACGCGATTCAACCAGTAATCAACCAGCAAGGAAAAGCCACGGGCGAATGTTCTGTCACTTTCTGGTCACCCGAGATTGCCAAGCAGGTCGTGGCTGAGAAAAACAAGTTGCAAATCCGAAACAACGTCATTGAATTGGGCATTATATAAAAAAGAAACTATTGCGCAACCCATTACTCAATCACTTTTAATTGGTCATGAAAATGTAACAAGACTGGCTGTCGTGCTTCCTGTTATGTAACATAATATCTGAGCTTAATATTACGTAATAGCTCTGCAAAATTCTGCTATGAAAAATAAACTGGAATTGAAATGCGTGGAATGATTGAATTCACTCTAATTGGTTTTCTATTTGCTATTTTGAAACTGTTTATCTTATCACTGATTGCGTATTTATTTGTGCAATAATGATAATAGCTGAATATTTTCAAGAGTGTGATCATTAGTTAATAATTTGGATTGCTGTTTATTTATAACCTTTGAGGTTTATAACTTCATTATATAGCTATCTATGTCATGTATTAAAATTTCTCTGCCTGAAAGCGTCGATTTTAAAAGCGTTTTTAGACCTCGGTTTCAAAAACTCGCGCTAGTTATCCAAAAACCTGACATTTCACCTTCACTTTTGCACAAAAAATAATTCTACCAACAGTTATTTTCGTGCTCACCTATCACCTACAATGACAATGCGTTTATTCTCCTAAAACTGCTAATTAGCAGTTGAAAATGCTGTTGAAATTCGAAAGTTTTAAGTTTTGGGTCCTTGCGGGGTTCGAACCCGGGCGCTCAGGAAAAGACAAAAACGCAAATGGACACTTTCATTTCTTGAATGCGACCAACTCTCAACCCTCTGTTCTCTATTCAAAAATGCATCCGTGTATTAATAATATCTATCTCTCCTCTTCTGGTGCAAATATAGCTAGTGTTCGTCGGTTATGTAATATGATTACGTAACAGTTATGTAACCACCTCTGTCGCCTGTCCTGCATATCTGCATGTTATTATTACGTAACACTTCCGTCTTCTCTACTAACATTGCGTCACACTTTTAAAACATTGGGTCGCCTCTTTACAAACCCAAGTCTAGTGATAGAAATGCCGAAAAAAATAATTATGAATGATTTCATTGTTTTGTCAAATTGTATCATTTTTAGAAAAAATACAAAACATTCCATGATATATTCGATGTTCATATTTAAAATCATAGCTTCATCTTCTATATAATCGTTTTGCAGTTTACTCGCCGTATTTAGCATGATAAACTGTCTTGTAGAAAAATGTAGTTGTGTTTTTGTTTTTATTTAGACTCAATGAAAACTTATCTCAATATTGTATCAATATTGTAAACAATCAACCCCCCCCCCCCCCCTTGAACTATCACAAGAACTAGAAAATTTTTTTGTTCAACAGAAAACTTTAAAACCTTTAATGCTGGAGAAGGTCAACAATTGTTTACAATATCATTTAACCACAAATTGTGTCGATAATCTCAAATTTATCTCAAAATTTACAAAAATTATAAATTTGTCTCTCAATGTTTTGCTTCTGCCATTTTGCTCCAAAATGCATGCAATCAGTCATCATTACCTGTGTTCCATGCTTAAGTGCAGTTTATATGTCATATTGCATTGCGTAGCATTTTTTTCTATTATAGACCAAATACCGCTAGTGCCTTAATACGCTTTTTGCTTAATGTATAGTTAAGGCGCACAACAAAAATAGCATAATTAACTCTAAATGTGCAATATTTGTTATTAGTTTTTGTATTCCTAATATACAAATTTGATTATAAATGAAACACTTTTTGTTTCAATATTATGAAACTGAATTGCTTGAATCTTATGTAAAGTTAAAAAAAAACTTTGCCCAAACCAATCAAAATAAACAAAGAATGATTTTATTATGTTGGCAATTGAAATTGCCGTCGTCTTTTTTCTTCAGATTTTAATTCGCTCAAAGTAAATAAAAACTATTTATTGCTCTGATAAATTAAGTGAATAATGTATTACATTTTTAAATTTAAGTTCATGCTACATTTTGTGACCGTTTTATTGATATAAAAGGTAGTGCCTGTGTAGTTGAAGATGAAGATAGACGATGAGCATGTCGACAAATTTGGTCCTCATTTTCAATTCTGTGACCTTTTGTGACTATTGGGGCCATGTTGTTCATTGTGAGTTTTAAAAACAGACGCATAAACACACCCAAACATAGGCACTTCACACCCACCCGGCCTGACACTGACAAATACAGACATATACGCATACACACACAACTAAAATTTATTACAGTTATGGAAATTTTACAGGTTTCGCTTAAAATTTTGATATCGTGAATAGCTGAACAAATTGGGTCAATGTGTGGATATCACAAGTTTTCAGCAATTATTTTCTCAAAAACTCATCAAAGTGTAATAATTTCCGTGTTGAATTATAATTTGCGCATCATAGTTTCCAGAAATAGAAATTCGCGATAGCCAACGACGGATGAAAAACGATCCACGCATCTTTTTGAACGTACAAAATATAAAAAGAAAATTTTGGAAAAAAACCAAAACAGAAGATTGTCATTGAATTTTCTACAAATACGCAATTGAGCTCTCATATAATTTTAGCAATTTGAACACAATTTTGTTAGAAAGTTATTACAAATTCTCAAAAAAAATTCATAACTACTAATTGTGGTAAAATTCAATAACGTCAAAAGTTTTGTTGTCGACTTCAAAGCTCGCAAACGAAAATTTTTGAAATGAATGGTGCCTCAAAAAATTTTAAAAGAGTTTTCACCATCTGTCTATCTAAAAACAACGTTTCATTAACAACAATTTTCATAAATTGCATTAATGTTAAATTTCTCTATTTCAATTTTAAGCATATTTTTGCGTAAAGCATCGTGAAAATGTCCAAGATAGCATAACTTTCAGAATTTTCAATTATTATATAGCTTTAGCAGTATTTGTCTGCTCGAAGGCAATTGAAAAAAAGGAAAACTTTTGTTTCACCAATCGAAAATTTTGCAACAACGAACTTCTACAGACTTATAAAAATTTCTTTAGACTACTCCAGCTCTTTTCTTCAAAATTTTCAATGGAACTCCGATTACTGATTTGGCACCATTTGTCCCTTGTTCAAATAAAAGGGAAATTTGCAAAAACAGATTTTATGAAAACTTGAACAGTGTAATCACAACAGCATATGGACCATAAAACAGCAACTGCATTTAATGATACGCTTTTTTGAAAAATTTTTGAGGCTAGCGTCTAGAGCCAAATTCATTTTTTTAACTGAATGTTGGATACTGCCTACAAACTTGTCATGCTTTTTCTAAAAAGCATTGCAATGTTTTTTTTTATTATGAAGAGAGGAAGACTAAAGCAACTAAAGTGAAATATATTGAGCATTATTGTCATATTTACTAAAAGTTCACTTTACTTTTGCCGGTTTTTA